>NC_084627.1:29513523-29586023 GCF_033978795.1 Nerophis ophidion
GACAGGACAAAACAATTTGGCTTTCACTTTTTCCTTTTGATGTGCACAAAATTACTGCCCGCTTTTTCGTCCTATTTTGTTTCACTTAATTCATCAAATTCAGTCAGCTTACTGCAGATTGTCCGCTTGCCTTCATTAACTCACACGGTGTTGTGAAACCAAGCAGTCATGTGGAAAACTAAGCAATTTCAGCTACAGGAAATTTGTTGAGATGGGGCGAGGCAACCTCAGAAGTACCCCATCCATCCATCCATCTATCTTCTACTGCTTGTCCCTTTTGGGGTCGCGGGTGGTGCTGGAGCCCATCTCAGCTATATGTATATATTTATATATATGTATATATATATATATATATATATATATTTATATATATGTATATATATATATATATATATATATATATATATATATATATATATATATATATATATATATATACATATATATATATATATATATATATATATATATATATATATATCTCAATCAATCAATCAATGTTTATTTATATAGCCCTAAATCACAAATGTCTCAAAGGACTATACAAACCACTATGACATCCTCGGAAGAACCCACATAAGGGCAAGGAAAACTCACACCCAGTGGGCAAGGAGAACTCACAACCAGTGGGACGCCAGTGACAATGATGACTATGAGAACCTTGGAGAGGACCTCATATGTCCCCCCGGGGACCAAAAGTAATTGTTGTCGAGCGAGTCTAACATGATACTGTGAAACGTTCAATCCATAGTGGCTCCAACACAGCCGCGAGAGTTCAGTTCAAAGCGGATCCAAGACAGCAGCGAGAGTCCCGTCCACAGGAAACCATCCCAAGCGGAGTTGGCTCAGCAGCGTAGAGATGTCCCCAACCGATACACAGGCGAACGGTCCATCCTGGGTTTCGACGAGCGATCCATCCTGGGTCCCGACTCTGAACAACCAGTACTTCATCCATGGCCATCAGACCGGACCCCCTCCACAAGGGAGGGGGGGGACAGAGGAGAAAAATAAAAGAAGCGGCAGATCAATTGGTTTAAAAAGGAGGTCTATTTAAAGGCTAGAGTATACAAATGAGTTTTAAGGTGAGAGTGAAATGCTTCTACTGAGGTAGCATCTCGAACTGTTACCGGTCGGGCATTCCAGAGTACTGGAGCCCAAACGGAAAACGCTCTATAGCCCGCAGACTTTTTTTAGGCTTTAGGAATCACTAATAAGCCGGAGTCCTTCGAACACAGATTTCTTGCCGGGACATATGGTACAATACAATCGGCAAGATAGGATGGAGCTAGACCGTGTAGTATTTTATACGTAAGTAGTAAAACCTTAAAGTCACATCTTAAGTGCACAGGAAGCCAGTGCAGGTGAGCCAGTATAGGCGTAATGTGATCAAACTTTCTTGTTCTTGTCAAAAGTCTAGCAGCCGAATTTTGTACCAACTGTAATCGTTTAATGCTAGACATGGGGAGACCCGAAAATAAAACGTTACAGTAGTCGAGACGAGACGTAACAAACGCATGGATAATGATCTCCGCGTCGTCAGTGGACAAAATGGAGCGAATTTTTGCGATATTACGGAGATGAAAGAAGGCCGTGTTAGTAACGCTTTTAATGTGTGACTCAAAGGAGAGAGTTGGGTCGAAGATAATACCCAGATTCTTTACCGAGTCGCCTTGATTAATTATTTGGTTGTCAAATGTTACAGTTGTATTATTAAATAGAGTTCGGTGTCTAGCAGGACAGATAATCAGCATTTCCGTTTTTTTGGCGTTGAGTTGCAAAAAGTTAGCAGACATCCATTGTTTGATTTCATTAAGACACGCCTCCAGCTGACTACAGTCCGGCGTGTTGGTCACCTTTAGGGGCATGTAGAGTTGGGTGTCATCAGCATAACAGTGAAAGCTAACACCGTATTTGCGTATGACGTCACCCAGCGGCAGCATGTAGATGCTGAAGAGTGCAGGGCCAAGGGCAGAACCCTGGGGAACTCCACACGTTACCTTAACATAGTCTGAGGTCACACTGTTATGGGAGACGCACTGCACCCTGTCAGTTAGATAAGAGTTAAACCAAGACAGGGCTAAGTCTGACATACATACCAATTCGTGTTTTGGTACGCTCTAATAAAATATTATGATCGACGGTATCGAAAGCAGCGCTAAGATCGAGGAGCAGCAACATAGATGACGTATCAGAATCCATCGTTAGCAATAGATCATTAGTCATTTTTGCGAGGGCTGTCTCCGTAGAGTGATTTGCCCTGAAACCGGATTGAAAGGTTCCACATAGATTGTTGGACGTTAAGTGTTCATTTAGCTGCTCTGCAACAATTTTTTTCGAGGATTTTCGAAATCAAAGGAAGGTGAGACACCGGTCGATAGTTTACCATGAGGTCAGGATCGAGGTTAGGTCTTTTAAGGAGAGGATGAATAACCGCTTTTTTGAATGCTTGGGGAACAGTGCCAGAGGAAAGTGATAAGTTTATAATATTTAGCACTGATGGACCTAATAATACAAAGAGCTCCTTGATAAGTTTCCCAGGAAGTGGGTCAAGTAAACATGTTGTTTGTTTTATTCAATTTACACGTTGTAACAATTCTTCTTATGTTATTTCATCAAAACGAGACAAACTATTTCGGATATTTGCAGTATCCACCGTATATACAATCGTATCTGTGTTTATATAACCCAGTTGTAGCTGGGACGCATTGTCTTTAATCTCCTTTCTAATAAGTTCAATTTTCTTATTAAAGAACTTCATAAAGTCATCTGCCGAGTGGGTGGAGCTACTGGAATGAGTCCCTTGTTGGATTAGCGATGCTACTGTACTAAACAACATTTTTGGATCGTTTTTATTAAGGCGGATGAGATTTGAGTCGGGGTGTAACGGTACACAAAAATTTCGGTTCGGTACGTACCTCGGTTTAGAGGTCATGGTTCGGTTCATTTTCGGTACAGTAAGAAAACAACAAAATGTACATTTTTTGGGTATTTATTTACCAAATTTGTAAACAATGGCTTAATCCTTATAACATTGGGAACACTATAATAATTCTGCCCACGTTAATCCACATTAAACTTTTTTAAGTTGTTGCTTAGATTAAATAAAATGACACAACTTTTCTTCTACATATAAAAAGTGCAACATCAAACAGTTTCAAGTCAACTCATCATGCTTAAATTATTACAGCATTGGGGAAGCCTGTAGTTGATTTTTATCATGTAAATGTTGTATTTGTATCAACATGTAATAGCATGGACCCTGCCATTCAAAATTAGGCTGCTACATTACAAATGATTAATGTAACTATAGCTGAAAATTCATCCCTGACCACCATGGAGTTTATGTAGGCTTTATGATGCACTTAAATTATCTTATACACTATCAGAGACAGAAACTCTTCATTTAATATAATGTCCCTTTTTGCTGCTTCAACACACCTCAATCAACACTGTCCGTAACACACACACACCCGCGCGTGCGCGCACACACACACCGCAAAATGAGTTAACATTTCGCTAAAAGCTAACTACCCTTCACCTAAAGCCAAGACTGCGATTGAGCTGAGCTGCAGTTTGTTTCTAGAAGGTCAACGGGCTCATGGTGATGTTTAGAAAGTAGTTGACTTGGAATATAATTTGGGAAGGGTGCGTTGCTCCCCTGCTAAACACCTATCTGCTCTACATCGACACTTAAGCCTTGACGACATGCGCTCTGAATACGCGCTGCTGATTGGCTTTGTATGTAACCAATCAGATGGTTGTGTGGGCGGGACTATGCAGGGTGCTGTGTACAGACACAGAGGCAGAACGGAGCGGAGCAGCTGAGCTTGTTAAGAATTTACCATAGGCGGCTACTTCATATGTACGTGTTGAACTCGTTCGGTATTCCTCCGCACCGAACCGAAACCCCCGTACCGAAACGGTTCAATACAAATACACGTACCGTTATACCCCTAGATTTGAGTAATATTTAGTTTTAGCTAAGGTAAGCATGCTTAACCCTAACCCTAAGTTATTAAACTATCACTCCATGCTTGATGGTGCACCTCAAGTTTAGTCGTGTGCCATTTTTTTAACTTCAGCGGTGCTATACTAGCAATGGTTTCGCGCAGGGCGTCGTTAAAGTTGTTAGTGAGGTTATCAATAGAGCCCAGATACTTTGGGAATGGTGGCATTACCGAGGGCAGTAGGCCAGCAAGAGTCGTCGTTGTGGCAGCATTAATGTTGCGGCTGCTATAGCAGCTATTATTATTAGCTTGCCGAACATGAGTCTGAACTTCTACATTTATAAGGTAATGATCGGACATTACTGTAGTATACAGGAGTATCATAACTTTGGAAACGGTGATACTTCTGACAAGCACTAGGTCTATCGTATTACCGCTACGATGCGTCGCTTCATTTATTATTTGTGTAAGGCCACAGCTCTATGAATTATAGTCTGGAGCGCCACGCACAGTGGGTCCAATGGGGTATTCATATGGATATTAAAGTTCCCCATTATAAATATATTATCGGCGTGCATCACTAGATCAGCAACAAACTCTGAGAATTCACTGATAAAGTCCGAATAGGGCCCTGGGGGGCGGTAGATAACAGCCAGGCACAGAGGCAGCCGTGTAGCAGACCTCATAGAAAGCACCTCAAACGATTTATATTTATCATTTAAGTTAGGACTAAAGTTAAAGTTTTCGTTGTATATTAGTGCAACTCCACCCCCCCCCCCCCCCTCCCCCTCCCGCACCCCTTTTAAGGGGACGGGCAATATGCGCATTCTTATGGTTCGGAGGAGATGCCTCATTTATCGCAAAAAAGTCGTCTGGTTTAAGCCAGGTTTCGCTGAGACCGATGACGTTACGATTGTTGTCTCTAATGACCTCATTAACTAATAACGTTTTGGGAGAAAACAATTATGTTTAGAAAGCCCATATTATAGGTTTTAAGAAGTTTTTGATAACATTATCCGTAGTAGTAATATTAATAATGTTCCGTTTATTATGCGCAGTGCACTTAAATAATTACGACCATATCTAGGAATTGATATGACGGGAATTTGCAGATTGTCTACTTGGTGCTGCCATAAATTGAATGCATCATAATTTGCCACCTCAGTAGAACGCATGTCTAACTCTGACATAGTCATAGCAGAAAAAACATTATGTGAGTTGTGTATTATTCTAAGAAAATTGCTATTTGTACAGGGATTATCCAGCCTGGTGCTGCCTAGTTCTAACTTAACTGACTCCTTACCCAGACTACCAGGCACTGTAATTGCTCTAATGCAGTTAGTCAAATGTGGCTCAACGCGAAATCTATGTTCCGAGACAAGAGGATAGCGCCTTCCTGGTTAGGGTGAAGGCCGTCTCTCCTCAGCAAGCCAGGTTTGCCCCAGAAAGAGGGCCAATTATCAATAAACGTTAGTCCCTGTTGTCTACAGTAGCTAGCCAGCCACTTGTTAAGAGAGACTAATATGCTATACTCTCATTATTGCCTCACCCAGGCAGGGGGCCAGAGACAATTACTCGATGCCTGGACATCTTTCTAGCGAGGTTACAAACCCTGGCTATGTTTCTCTTTGTAATCTCTGATTGTCTCATCCTAACGTCATTGGAGCCAACGTGTATAACTATGTTCGCATAACGAGTTGTGCGGTTAGCCTGTCGTACGTGTTTACTAGGCCTGTTGCGAGTTAGCTCCCTTTAGCTTCAATGTCAGGGGCTCTTCCCCCGGGAATACACTTAATTGTGGCTGGTTCGCTAAACTTTATGTTTCGGGTGATGGAGTCCCCTATGACTAAAGTTTGGTGCCCAGTAGACTGGGGTGTAGGACTAGATAAGGGCTAAATCTATTATGCGTCTCAACCGGTACACCGTAGCTTGTAGGCTGCTTAGGGCTGCTACAAGCTGGGCTAGTTAGCTCGCTACAGCTAACGCTAGCAGATGTGTCCGCAACATCTAAAGTTACGAAATTACACTGCTCTAACTGGCGGACACGGCTCTCTAGCAGAGCCAACCTATCCATGAGTAAAGTGCACGAAGCGCAGGAAGCCATACTCACAGAACTTTCTGTCGCCGGGTGGAGTACCGCCTGTTTTCGGTAAGTGGTGGTCACGGTGGCGGGGGTGTAGCTTCCTTCAGACCGGCGCTGCCTTTCTCTGCTAGCCTCGTTAGCTTAGCAGCTAGCTAGCTGAGGGCGGAGTGGTGAGACAGAGATCGGGTGATTTTCAAGTTAAATTGAACTATTAAATATTTTCGAGAAGCTGTAAATAAAGCTGCAAAACAGTTAAAAGCACACAGATAGAACGATACTTAGCTTTTTTGCAACAAAAGCAGTCAGCTATATATATATATATATATATATATATATATATATATAAATATATGTATATATACGCACACACACACTATATAATATGTAGCTTTTTCCCAGGTATTTCATCTTGTCTTAGATTAGAAGGCCACAAATCAGAATAATATATTGATCCATAGGTATAAGCGCATGAGAGCATCTGAGCGGAAACAAGCTCCTGCTCATTCATCACAAGAGACTCATCGAACAGCAGTTGCCAAGTAAATCAATGAGTATGTCACTGATTAGGAAAAGAAGGATGTACACGAGGACTTACAGGATGCAGGAATTTACATTGTCTGGTCTATTAAGGTGTAAAAATTCCTTAGCCCCCGTTGTTTTTATTGTACTTTCGATTAGAGTTGTTACCCTTTCTCTTCATGACTTATATTCATCATGTCAACTAACAGAATTTTCATGGACCAGCAAAAACATTTTAATATGCATTCCAGTTCAATAATTGGTAATGTCATTTTTTAAAGAAACTACCCGTATGTACGTTTGTACAAGAACATTAAAAAAATTAAAAGATTTTCGTCAAACTTGAAATATTTACAAAAAGGATTGCGTTAGTTTGTCAAGATACATGTGGGATCAAACATAGAATTTTCATTTTTTTCCAATAGTTTTTTTTTTTGCCTTTAGGAACAAATGTGCTGGTTTAGCTTTGCCCTTTTTGGCCAATGAAACAACAAAATTAGCTCTTTGGCCACAATACCCAGCAATATGTTAGGAGGAGAAAAGGTGAGGTCTTTAATCCCGGGAACACCATCCCTACCGTCAAGCATGGTGGTGGTAGTATTATGCTCGTGGCCTGTTTTGCTGCCAATGGAACTGGTGCTTTACAGAGAGTAAATGGGACAATGAAAAAGGAGGGTTACCTTAAATCATTGCCCCGGAGGTTGAGTCTTGGGCGCAGTTGGGTGTTCCAACAGGACATTGACCCCAAACCTAGGTCAACAGTGGTAAAGGAATGGCTAAAACAGGCTAGAATTAAGGTTTTAGAATGGCCTTCCCAAAGTCCTGACTTAAACATGTGGACAATGCTGAAGAAACACGTCCATGTCAGAAAACCAACAAATTTAGCTGAACTGCAACATTTTTTTTAAGAGGAGAGGTCAACAATTCAACTAGAAGCTTGTGGATGGCTACCAAAAGTGCCTTATTGCAGTGAAACTTGCCAAGGGACATGTAACCAAATGTTAACATTGCCCTATATATACTTTTGACCAAGCAGATTTGGTCGCATTTTCAGTAGACCCATAATAAATTCATAAAAGAACCAAACTTCATGAATGTTTTTTGTGACCAACAAGTATGTGCTCCAATCACTCTATCACAAAAAATAAGACTTGTAGAAAGTATTGGAAACTCAAGACAGCCATGACATTATGTTCTTTACAAGTATATGTAAACTTTATATGTATAAACATGTATATATGTACATATGTATGTGTATATACATATATGTATATAAATAAATAAATATATATATATATATATACATATTTATGTGTATATGTGTGTATATATATGTATGTATGTATGTGTGTATATATATATATGTATGTATGTGTGTATATATATATATATGTATATATGTGTATATATGTATATGTATGTATGTGTATATATGTATGTATGTGTATTTATGTATATGTATATGTGTGTATATATATGTATGTATGTATGTGTGTATATATGTATGTATGTGTATGTATGTATATACACACAATTATATATGTAAGTATTACGTATGTATGTGTATATATATAAATGTGTATATGCATGTAAATGTGTATATGTGTGTATATGTATATATATATATATATATATATATATATATATATATATATATATATTCATGTATGTACATACATGAATATGTATATATATGTATATGCAGATGTATATCTGTATAGGTGTATATATGTGTGTGTATATATATATATATATATATATATATATATATATATATATATATATATATATATATATATATATTAAATGTATATGTGTACAAGTATGTATGTATGTTTGTATATATATACATACATGTATATACATATATATTAGGGGTGTAACGGTGCACCAAAATATCATTTCAGTACATACTTCGGTTTAGAGGTCACCGTTCGGTTCATTTTCGGTATGTAAGAAAACAAAAAAAAAAAAATGTTTTTGGGTTATTTATTAACCAAATTTGCAAAATCTTTCACCAAAAATGTTTTTCTTAATGGAATATTTGATGTGAAGTAATCGGAACCCTGGATAGGTCAATATTTCATAATAACATTTTGATTCAATATGTTTTGAGCAATGACAGTTTGAACGAAAAAAAAACAGCTCTGCTTTATTAGTCAACATTGCAACTTTTTCTAAATTACATTTAACCTTCAAGCTTTTTTATTTCACTTGTGTTATGTTTTTGTTTATTTTAACAGTATTTTTAGAATGTGCCTTGGGCTTTTAAAACATTAGCTGTAGGCCGCAAATGGCCTCCGGGGCACACTTTTGACACCCCTGCTATTGATAATAAAAAATCAAATCTGATGAATCAATGAATAAAAACCAGCGCCTGGAGATGAATGTGAGTTTATTATACCTCTCTCGCTCTCTCTGTCTCTGCCCCTGCCTCACGAATGCTGCTGCTGCGCGCACAATGTGTCTTGTTTTTAACCCCTTCTTAACCCTGAACGTACATTGTTAATACACGCAACCATAACGCAAAATGCCAGACATTTAAGGCATTTAAGAAACTCCGCCCTGACAGCCCCGCAAAAGAGGACATGTCCGGTGAAAAGAGGACGTAAGTTCAGTCTATCCTAGCCCGATCGCTGCTAGCACCGGACATGTCCTCTTTTGCGGGGCTGTCAGGGCAGAGTTTCTTAAATGCCTCAAATGTCTGGTATTTTGAGTATTGTTTACGCTACTTAATATGTCCGTCTAGAAACTCGTTCGGTACACCACCGCACAGAACCGAAACCCTCGTACCGGGAGGCAGATCAAGAAGTTCACAAAAATGCACTGCAGAAGTCACGAAAGTGTCACCATTTGTCACACAGTTCCAAAGTGTCTCGAACCAAAAGACAAAAAACCCCACATGAAAACAAGAGTCAAACATCAGGAAAACAAAAGGAGGACACAAGAGCACAGAGCTCCTGCCAACAGCAGCAACTGCAGCGTCGTCATCTTGGGAAAATTTAGATCCCTCAGTGTCTTAATGCCTCAAGTATACCTGAAATCAAAGATCTTTCACCATCATTCAGATCTGGTGTGTGGAACTACTTGGATTTTTGTGAGAAAAATATGACCCTGATGGCAACTGTGTCATTGACAAAAATGTTGAAAGTGTCACACAATTACAAACTAAAACAGTAGAATTACAACAAACATGACAACACATTTATGCCGACATCACTCCGATATGACAACACACAGGTTACAAACTTTACCCGGGGCATTGAGGGAGCCATTAGCACATGATTCAAAGAGAGCAAAAGAAAACGATCAGGCGATTGCTACTTTTATTACTGTCGGCATGCGACCCTTTTATGTTGTGGAAAATGCTGGGTTTGCTGTGGACAATTGAGCCCCCGTTACAAGTCCTTCTTCACAAAAGCCCAATGAGAGACGGCAGTGTCCGTATAGTACACTGTCAGCTGCTAAGAATACACCACAGAAGATGGCTGATTTATCAGATGCATTTATTTTATATAATAATGTATAATGTAATAAAACGTATTTTCCAGACTGTAAGGCGCACTTAAATCAGTTTTTTAAAATTCTTTCTCAAAACTCGACAGTGCGCTTTATAACCCGATGCACCTCATGTACGGAATCATTTTAGTTTTGCTCACCGACCTTCAAGCAATTTTATTTGGTACATGATGAAATGATAATTGTGACCAGTAGATGGCAGCAGGACTGACACACTAGAGATACATGTAAACTGCAATATGACTCAAGTAAAAATCACCAACATTTTATATGTTCCATTGTAAATAGAACATTACATACGTCGTTAAAAAATGTATCAAAATGTTTTAGTAGGAATTTGGTAAGCTACGAAGCCGCACCGCTTGATTGGTGGTACTGTGCTTCAACATACAAGTATTATTATGGTATGTGTATAACGTAAGACATTATCTGGTGTTTTGTTTTGCATTGTTATGTGACATTCATCCTCCGCTGTTGCCATTTCTAATATAAAGTAGTGTAAAGTTATTACTTATATCTGTCAGTAAACTCGCCATGAAAGCGCAGTTTATCTATCCGGTTTGAGTTCCTTTTGCTGGTGCTGCTCCCCCAACAAACCACTGCGAAGTGCAGGGCACTGGCCACAACAGACTGATAAAAGATCTTCAACAGCTTGCTGCACACAATAAAGGACCTAAGCTTCCTCAGGAAAAAGGGTCTACTCATGCCCTTCTTGTAAACAGCATTGCAGTTGTCCTTCCAGTCCAGTCTGCTGTTCAAATGAACTCCCAGGTACTTATACTGCCCCACTACTGCTACCTCCCGGCTCTGGGATCTTGATGGGCTCCACCGGGGTCATATTCTTCCTGAAGTCGATGACCAGGTCTTGTCCACATTAAGGACCAGATGGTTTGCCTGAGACCACTCCACAAAGTCAGCGATCAGTGTCCTGTACTCCAATTCATTTCCATGTCAGAGTATTTCTGCAGGTGGCAGAATCTGGAACTCTACTGGAAGTCTGAGGTGTACAGGGTGAACAGGAAAGGAGACAGGACGGTCCCCTGTGGAGCACCTACACCACTGACCACAGTATCCGACAGGGAGCTCCCCAGTCGCACAAACTGGGGCCTGTCAGACAAGTAATCAGTGATCCAGGAGACAATGGATGAACTGATACCCATCCTGAGCAACTTGTCACTCATCAGAATTGGCTGAATGGTGTTAAAGGCACTGGAGAAATCAAAGAACATGATCCTCACAGTGCCCTTCCCACCATCCAGGTGAGAGTGAGCACGATGCAGCATTAGTTGTATTCGTCCGTCCATCCGTCTGTATACAAATATGTATAAACATATATACATGTATCATATATAGTATTAGACTGTTATATCCATCATCCATCCATCCATTTTCTACCACTTGTCCACAGTGCAAAAAAAGAGTGCTACCACAGGCCCTTTCTTCCCATAACAATAAGACTTATGTGATTACTATGATCTGTTTTCTTGATGTGCAATACATATTTTTGTGATTTTTTTGTTTTATTCTACCTTTTTATCTATAAATGTTAGTGTGCAATATGCAGTAATCATGTCTATTTTTTTTGTTTCTCATTATGTTTTACTTCTGCTCCTGTATATAGAAACCTGTCCTGCAACAATGTAATTTCCCCTATCCTATTTGAATTTCCGGGCACTTTGTGCGGTGTGTGGATTTAATAAATTATCATTAGTTTTAGTCAATAATTGATTATTCAAAACAACTTATTGAAATATTTAATTTAGTTGGTTAACTGTTGCTGCCCGAGAACATATCCTAATACATAGGTTTAGTGCCTCTTTGTAAATGTGATCAGTATAAAAACAAATTAAGTCTGTAAGTGATAATAGTTGGTGTTACTTGTATGTATTTTCAGCAACAATTCCACTGCACCTGCAGAATCGTAGTCAGATTAAATGATGTCTCGCAGTGTTTTCTCGGGGCATTCAATCGATCGCAACTGGACTGTTTAGTTTTTCTTATAAGATGTTTTGCCTCTCATCCGAGTAGTCTTCATCAGTTCACGCCCATAGACTTAGATCGGTTAAATCTAGTCTTAGACTTAAATTGGTCAGATCTAGTCTAGTGGCTGGTGCCAAAACCCCAAATATTTATACTCCAAAAACCAGGAGGGCGTGACCGGGCAAGGATGGTTTTGCCCTATTGTAGTGAGAAAAACAACTGTTTTGTTGCAAACAAGCAATTCTACTGTCAGTGTAATTTTCCCTTGTTTGCATTGAGGTATTGTGTGGCAGAACGATTGTTGTGGATCGACTATTACCATTCCAAAATACTGTATTTTTCTCACTATAAGTCGCAGTTTTTTTCATAGTTTAGCCAGGGGTGCGACATATACTCCGGAGCGACTTATGTGTGAAATTATTAACATATTACCGTAAAATATCAAATAATATTATTTATCTTATTCGCGTCGTGAAATATGCAGCAGAAAATGACAAGAGGAAGCGTTGCATATGTTTGGAGTTGGCTGAGTTGTTTAGAAGCGACATCGAGGAAGAAGATTTCATGGGATTTAGCAATTAGGAGTGACAAGATTGTTTGGTAAACATATAGCATGTTCTATATGTTATAGTTATTTGAATGACTCTTACCATACTATGTTACGTTAACATACCAGGCACCTTCTCAGTTGGTTATTTATGCGTCATATAATGTACACTTATTCAGCCTGTTGTTCACTATTTTTTTTTTTTTTTTTTTTAATTGCTTTTGAAATGTCTATTCTTGATGTTGGATCTTATCAAATAAATTTCCCCCAAAAATGCGACGTATATATGTTTTTTTTCCTTCTTTAATATGCATTTTCGGCCGGTGCGACGTATACTCTGGAGCGATTTATAATCCGAAAAATACGATAGTCGGAATCCCCAAAGTTAGCATTCCATTCAGTTGTAAACATATGGCATTCTGGTCACCTGTAACCAGAATGTTTGTAACTCCTGTATTTTAGGAGTGGTTAAAAAGACAGTGTTGCATGTGGGAGATAGGTGGTGTCGCAGACCTCTGTGCAGGGATGTTTTTTCAACCTTGACATAGATGGCTTCCCCCACTCTTCGTTCGTACCATCCCCCGTCACTTTCCACCAGAATATGTACATTTTTGTTCTTAAAGGAGTGCTGTTTCTCCCTGAGGTGCAAGTAGACAGCCAAGTTTTGGCCTGAAGAGTTCGCCCATCTATGCTGTGCCATGTATCGGTTTTGTGGTTGTTTTGCTTCCCCCAAATTGGAATCAGCGTTTTAGTCCATTTTTAAAACAATGTTTTGCACCTTTAGTGTCACCCTAAACATACACATACTGCTTCTTTGCTACATGGTCAAAATGTGTATCTATAAGCTTGTGTGTGATTACCATCGACATGTTGGAGTCCTACTAATGCACGTACGCATAACCACGCTCTTGCATTTTAAAGCAACACTTACTTTCAAGCCTCTGACATTTAGAATTCAAACAGTGATTGCCAGTGTGTTCTGTACTCTGTCAAGCGACATACACGTACAAACAAGCACACACACACACACTTGCCATCATTATTCAGGAGACAGCTAGCCTGTCCAGAGTGGGAGTTAACCTGTTTGCTATCAGCACTATTGCAGACACCGCAGGCATGCACACTCAGGTGCGTTCCGACCTCTGTCTCATCGCAAAAACAAGCTTTCCGGCTTCCTCCAACCTCCAAAGACATGCCATGTTGGTTGGCAACACTAAATGGTCCGTAGTTTGTGAATGTGAGTGTGAATGTTGTCTATCTGTGTTGGCCCTGCGATGAGGTGGCGACTTGTCGGGGGTGTACCCCGCAGTTGAGATAGGCTCCAGCACCTCCCGCAACCCCTAAAGGGACAAGCGGTAAAAAATGGATGGATGGGATGGACGTCCTGTCTGCAATTGCTTTCCCTGAGTGACCAGCTGTGTGTGACTTAAACTGGCTGACTATTACTATTGTTGTTCATTTATTTGATATGCCAATCTGTCAACATGCATACAGCAAAGAACACATTGTTTGATGTTGATAGCAGCATCTGGTACAATCCAATACTCATTGCTCACCTGGTAACCACATTAGTCTGTTGTCCATATGTTAAATGAACAGGTGGAAGCATAGCTAATGAAAGCAGTCGTTTGTTTCTAAATATTACTTGAAATACAATGCACTTAGGGCCAAATGAAATCCAAAGTGTCATGACCTGTTTATAGTTGAGCAGTGTATAATCTCATCAGTCTGTTAAAGAAACAGGAGAAGCCGTGTGTCTAACCACCAGGGTGCACTCAGGTACCCAAATGTGATTGTTTCACTATTTATATGGCTTCCAAACTATGTCATCTACAAACCCCATTTCCACGCTGTGAACGGGACTCTCGCTGCTGAGTTGGACCCGCTTTGGACTGGACTCTCGCGACTGTGTTGGATCCATTGTGGATTGAACTTTCACAGTATCATGTTAGACCCGCTCGACATCCATTGCTTTCCTCCTCTCTAAGGTTCCCATAATCATTATTGTCACAGACGTCCCACTGGATCATTATTGTCACCGATGTCCCACTGGGTGTGAGTTTTCCTTGCCCTTATGTGGGCCTACCGAGGATGTCGTGGTGGTTTGTGCAGCCCTTTGAGACACTAGTGATTTAGGGCTATATAAGTAAACATTGATTGATTGATTGATATCAGTTGGGAAATTGTGTGAGACGTAAATATAAACGGAATACAATGATTTGCAAATCATTTTCAACCCATATTCAGTTGAATATGCTACAAAAACAACATATTTGATGTTCACACTGATAAACATGTTTTTTTTTTGTAAATAATCATTAGCTTTAGTTTGATGCCAGCAACATGTGACAAAGAAGTTGGGAAAGGTGGCAATAAATACTGATAAAGTTGAGAAAAGCTCATCAAACACTTATTTGGAACATCCCACGGGTGTGCAGGCTAATTGGGATAAGGTGGGTACCATGATTGGGTATAAAAGCAGCTTCCATGAAATGGTAAGTAATTCACAAACAAGGATGGGGCGAGAGTCACCAATTTGTAAGCAAATTGTCGAACAGTTTTAGAACAACATTTCTCAACGAGCTATTGCAAGGAATTTAGGGATTTTACAATCTACAGTCCGTAAAATCATCAAAAGGTTCAGAGAATCTGGAGAAATCACTGCACGTAAGCAATGATATTACGGACTTTTGATCCCTCAGGTGGTAATGCATCAAAAACCGGCATCAGTTTGTAAACGATATCACCACATGGGCTCATGAACACTTCATGAAACCACTGTCAGTAACTACAGTTGGTTGCTACATCTGTAAGTGCAAGTTAGAACTCTGCAATGCAAAGCAAAACCCATAGATCAAAAACACCAAGGAACGCCGCTTGCTTTGCGGGGCCCGAGCTCATCTAAGATGCACCGATGCAAAGTGGAAAAGTGTTCTGTGGTCTGACAAGTCCACCTTTCAAGCTATATTTGGAAACTGTAGACGTGGTGTCCTCTGGAACAAAGAGGAAAATAACCATCCGGATTGTTAAAAGCCAGCATCTGTGATGGTATGGGGGTGTATTAGTGCCCAAGGCAGGGGTAACTTACACATCTGTGAAGGCACCATTAATGCTGAATGGTCCATCCAGGTTTTGGAGCAACATATGTTGTCATCCAAGCAACGTTATCATGGACGCCCCTGCTTTTTTCAGCAAGACAATGCCAAGCCACGGGTTACAACAGCGTGGTTTCGTAGTAAAAGACTGCGAGTACTTTCCTGGCCCACCTGCAGTTCAGCCCTGTCTCCCATCGAAAATGTGTGGCGCATTCTGAAGCGTACAATACGACAGCGCAGACCCCGGACTGTTGAACGACTAAAGCTCTACATAAAACAAGAATGAGAATGAATTCCACTTTCAAAGCTTCAACAATTAGTTTCCTCAGTTCCCAAACCTTTATTGAGTATTGTTAAAAGATAAGGTGATGTTACACAGTGGTGAACATGCCCTTTCCCAACTACTTTGGCACTTGTTGCAGCCATGAAATTCTAAGTTAATTATTATTTGCAAAAAAAACAAAGTTTATGAGTTCGAACATCAAATATCTTGTATTTGTAGTGCATTCAATTGAATATGGCTTGAAAAGGATTTGCAAATCATTGTATTCCGTTTATATTTACATCTAACACAATTTGCCCACTCATACGGAAACGGGGTTTGTAATTTAGTTTCTTCATCTCTCTCTCTCTCTCTCTCTCTCTCTCTCTCTCTCTCTCTCTCTCTCTCTCTCTCCCTCTCTCTTTCTGTCTCTCTCTCCCCCTCTCTCTCTCTCTTTCTCTCTCTCTTTGTCTCTCTCTCTCTTGCATCATTTCCATCTTTATATTCATAGTTTTTCAATTTCTATCACACCCCCTTCTTTCCCGTCTCCCAATTTCTTCGCCGTCATACTGGTCCGTCCTCGTCTGGCTAACACCAATTATACTGCGTCAAATCCAATGCATGTCAGCTTCCAGATCTATAATCATCTCCTCGCTCTTTCATCTACAAATCCTTTGTTACCCTCCCTACCTCCCCACCTTACTTTCCGCATAACCTTGCCTGTGTGCTCTGCTTGCCACCCCACCCGTCTGTCTGCTTCGTAAAGCTCATCTTCATTTTTTGACACTCCATTACATTTTTCTTTCAAGAATTATTTGATTTTCCTTTTCTTTTAATAATTTTCCCTTATGTTTCCCTCCAAAGATAAACTTTGTTTTTCGTAAAGGTTTGGATTTTGGTTTTCATTTCCAGAGGCAGCGTTTCGGAGAGGTCTCTTAAATTTAGATTTACTTTTAGTTAATTGTATAAGTTGAAACGAAAGTTTATGTTCAAATTAAGACCAACAGTACATAGTCTAACTATTAAAATTTTAAATTCCAAAGTTTAAGTGCGTAAAATGCCACAAATGTTCTTTGTTCATTTCACAAATACATAAAACAATTGATAAAATGCACTTTTCATAATCTACACTTTTATTTTACACCGGTAGCCCATGATGTCACAACATGGCTTGGACGTGGATTGTTTCTTCGATGCAGATGAGAATCAGCACGAGTGCGGCGTGGATGTGAGTACATGGTTGTTTATTTAGTGAACAAATAAACAACAAAAAGCGCTCACAATGGAGGAAGAAACTTGGCTAAACAGTACAATCGTGAAAGAAAAACACTTGCTCGATTGGCATGAATGAACTATGAACAGAAACAGCACGATGGCATGAATATAATAAACTATAAACAAAACTAGCACAATGGCATAAATACAAAAACTTACACGGCATTGAACTATGGACAAGGACATGAAGGAGGTGCAGCATGGGTAGGGTGCGTGCGCATGTGAGAAGATCCCAGAATGATGAACAGAAAGAAAATTATTTAAATATTGGCTGTGATAATCAGGAACAGGTGCGGGACTGAGGGCAGGAGCGTGACAAGGTGGGAACTAATACGTTGGCATGGAAATAAACAAAACCAGGAAGTGCAAAACGTGACTGAATGTCCAAAATCAAAAACATAACATGACAAAACAAAACATGATCCATAGGTGTGACACATGAACTATGATTACAATTTTGACTCTGAAGCAGACATTTTTGAGGCCCTTAAATGGCGCTTGTGTTGCTAGTTTCTTTATATTTACAGGTATTGAGTTCTATGTTCGAGAGTTGGCCAAACAGACGTTTTCAAAATGGCACCAAAGAGTCCCCTTTGTCTAAATTGAGTTTAAATTTTGTGGCCTAGATGTCGATAATGAAAATAAATACATTCTATATAATATTATTTTCTTGTTTAAATGTAACTTAGATATTGGGTTTCACTATGTAAAGCGCTTTGAGTCACCAGAGAAAAGCGCTATATAAATATAATTCACTTCACTTCACTTGTGTTTCAAGTACATAGGCCAGACGTGGCCATCAAAGAGGCCAGGAGGGTCTGGTACCGTGTAGTTCCTTGAGCAAATACAGGGCTCGACTTTAACAACGGCAACCGCGGCACGTGCCACAACCGCCCTTGTCATTGTCCGTAATGCCCTAAAACATTTACCAGTAGACCCATAATAAATTCATAAAAGAACCCAACTTCATGAATGTTTTTTGTGACAAACATTTTAATTGATTGATTGATACTTTTATTAGTAGATTGCACAGTTCAATACATATTCCGTTCAATTGACCACTAAATGGTAACACCCGAATAAGTTTTTCAACTTGTTTAAGTCGGGGTCCACGTTAATCAATTCATGGTAAACAAGTACAGTATGTGCTCCAATCAGTCTATCACAAAAAATAGGAGTTGTAGGAAAGATTGGAAACTCAAGACAGCCATGGACATTATGTTCTTTACCAGTGTATGTAAACTTTTGACCACGACTGTATACATATATATAAATGACCATAAGCTAATAATCATCACTTTGGACTAAACTAAACTAGTGATGATGGAGCTGAGAGCAAATATTAATTTTTTTGAATGCTTACACCCACAGCACGCTGTGTCTTATCAACTTTAATGATGGATTATTGTCCCCCCGCCTTTCGCCCGAATGCAGCTGAGATAGGCTCCACCACCCTGCGCGTCCCCAAAAGGGACAAGCGGTAGGAAATGAATGGATGGATGGAAGCACATTTATATTTTGGTCAGCATCAAAGATCAGTTAGAGGTGAGATAGTACCAATATTTCAGGTTACAGTCATGATACCTTCTGTGTCGACTTTGTAACCTGAAATCTTGGTACTGTCCGTGTGTTACCAAATTAAAAACCCTGGATGACACACAGGTTGACACAATTACTCAGAGTGAGGGACATAGCATTCAGATCAGGCGCACCAAATGTTTATCGTTCAGCCAGGGTTGCTTAAAGGAAGAAGAAGATCAATGCTGCCAAATCAAGACCATTATAAGAAACTTCAGGATTGCTTAAATAAGTCAGACCCAAGGCAGGTATGGGAAGGTGTCAAGGCAATTACAAACTAAAAAAACAGCTTATTCCTTAGTAGGCACCACCTTACCTAAGGAATTGAATATTATTTATCTCCACTTTGACAAGGAAAACACAGACTCAGCAGTACCCCCCTATCCTTTGACGACACTACCCCAGTCCGCAGCCCGCATGAAGTAAGACTCACCTTGCGTAACATCAACCCAAGGAAACCAGCCAGACCTGATGGCTTTTTGGGGCGTGCGCTTAAGCACTGCGCGGATGAACTGACAGACGTCTTTGCTTCCAGTTTCAATTTGCCACTGTCTACAACCTGGGTCCCTGCCTGCTTTAAACTAGCCACAATAATTCCCATCCCCAAACAGGCCAACTTCTCATGTCTAAATGATTACGGACCTGTAGCACTCACCTCTAAACCTGCCAAATGCATGGAGAGGCTGATAATGAAACACATAATCAATCAATCAATCAAAGTTTATTTATATAACCCTAAATCACGAGTGTCTCAAAAGTCTGCACAAGCCACAACGACATCCTCAGCTCAGATCCCACATTAGGGCAAGAAAAAAACTGAACCCAATGGGATACAATGAGAAACCTTGGAAGAGATCGCAGATGTGGGCTAGTGTATAAAAATGAGTTTTAAGATGGAACTTAAATGCTTCTACTGGGGTGGCATCTCTAACTGTTACCGGTAGAACATTCCAGAGTACTGGAACCCGAATAGAAAACGCTCTAAAGCCCGCAGACTTTGTTTGGGCTATGGGAATCACTAATAAGCCGGAGTCCTTTGAACGCAGATTTTTTGCCAGGACATATGGTACAATACTATCAGCAATATAATAAGGAGCTAGACGTTTAGTATTTTATACGTAAATAGTAAAAACTTAAAGTCACATCTTAAGTGCACACGAAGCCAGTGCAGGTGAGCCAGTATAGGTGTGATATGATTCTTGTCAAAAGTCTAGCAGCCACATTTTGTACCAACTGTAATCTTTAATTACATCTTTAATAAGGCCCGAAAATAATAGGTTACAGTAATCGAGACTAGACGTAACGAACGCAGACATAATGATCAGAATGGAACACATTTTAGTGATATTACGGAGATGAAAGAAGGCCGTTTTAGGAACACTCTTAATGTGTGACTCAAACGAGAGAGTTGGGTCGAATATAGTACCCAGATTCTTTACCGAGTCGCCTTGTGTAATTGTTTGTTTGTCAAATGTTAAGGTGGTATTATTAAATAGGTGTCAGTGTCTAGCACGACCGGTAATCAGCATGTACGTTTTCTTAGTGTTGGGCTGCAAAAAGTTAGCGTTATTAAGACACGACTCCAGGTGACTACAATCCGACGTGTTGGTCAGCTTTAGGGGCATGTAGAGTTGGGTGTCATCAGCATAACAGTGAAAGCTAACACCGTATTTGCGTATGATGTCACCCAGCGGCATTATGTAGATGCTGAAAAGCGCAGGGCCAAGAACTAAACCATGTGGAACTCCGCATGTTACCTTAACAAGTGTTCATTTAGATGCTGTGCAACAATTTTTTCGAGGATTTTCGAAATAAAGGGAAGTTGGACACTGACCGGTAGCTTACCATGAGGTCAGGATCAAGGTTAGGTCTTTTGAGCAGAGGATGAATAATCGCTTTGAATGCTAGGGGAATAGTGCTAGAGGAAAGTGATAAGTTTATAATATTTAGCACTGATGGACCTAATATTACAAACAGTTCCTTGATAAGTTTCCCAGGAAGTGGGTCAAGTAAACATGTTGTTTGTTTTATCCCATTTACACGCCGCAGGAGTTCCACTAATATTATTTCATGAAAAAGAGAGAGACTATTTTGGAGGGCAATATTCGTCGTATATACACTTGTATCTGTTTTAATAGAACCCAGTTGTAGCTGGGATGCATTGTCTTTAATCTCCTTTCCAATGAGTTCAATTTTCTTATTAAAGAAATTCATAAAGTCATCTGACGAGTGGGTGAAGCTACTGGGAGGAGTCCGTTGTTGGGTTAGCGATGCTACTGTACTAAACAAAAATTTAGGATCGTATTTGTTGAGGCGGATGAGATTTGAGTAATATTTAGCTTTAGCTAAGGTAAGCATGCGTTTATAAGTTATTAAACCATCACTCCATGTTTGATGGAAAACCTCAAGTTTAGACGCAAGCCATTTGCATTCCAGGTTTCTACATGATAGTTAATCGGATGCCCCCTCCCCCCCCTGGCTGACCTGCACAGCTCCCGCTGTCTCAGGAAAGCACAGAGCATCCTGAAAGACCCATTCCACCCCGGGCACAGCCACCTGGAACTGCTACCCTCAGGCAGACCCTACAGGGTGCTAAAAGCGAGCACCAATAGACTAAAAAATAGCTTTTACCCAAGAGCCATAGTAGCACTAAACAGGCACTGAGTGTCCATATGTCCATCATGTCCTCATGTGTAATGTTTAAATGTTTTTCTATTTTTTTGGACTACAATGTGAAATAATGTTTTATGTATGTATACATAGATACATCTGTCATCTCTATCTTTTTTTTTTTTATTTTTTTTTTATTTATTTTTTATTTTTTTTTAATTTATACTACCATATTGTATATGCACCTTAGGAGGAGCTGCTCCAATTTCGTTGTTCTTTGAACCTGTTCATTGCAATAATGACAATAAAACTCTATTCTATTCTATTCTATTCTTTAAGAGCTTTAGTTTCTTCTGTTAACCAGCTGGTGCTAAACTATCAATGGTGTTGCGCAGGCATCGTTAAAGTTGTTAGTGAGGTTATCGGTAGAGCCCACGTAATTTGGGAATGGCGCCATTACCGAAGGCAGTGGGGCAGCAAGAGTCATAGTTTTGACAGCATTAATGTTTCGGCTGCAAAAGCAGTGGTTATTAGCTTGTTGACAATGAGTCAAAACTTTGAATTTTATAAGGTAATGATCGGACATTACTTTAGTGCACAGGAGTATCATAAATTTGGAGGTGGTGACACCCCTGACAAGCACTAGATCTATCGTGTTACCGTTGGGATGCGTGGTTTCATTTATTATTTGTGTAAGACCACAACTATCAATTATAGTCTGGAGCGCCACACACGGAAGGTCTGATATTCTGGGTATTCATATGGATATTAAAGTACCCCATTATAATGATATTGTCGGCGTGCGTCACTACATCAGCGACAAACTCTGAGAATTCACTAAAAAAGTCAGAATAGGGCCCTTGGGGGGCGGTAGATAATACCCAGGTAGAGAGGCAGCGGTGCGAAAGCCCTCATAGTAAGCACCTCAAATGATTTATATTTATTACTTAGGTTAGGGGTAAGGTTATGGTTTTCATTGTACAAACACCGTTTCCATATGAGTTGGAAAATTGTGTTAGATCTAAATATAAACGGAATACAATGATTTGCAACTCATTTTCGACCCATATTTAGTTGAATATGCCACAAAGACAACATATTTGATGTTCAAACTGATAAAATTTTTTTTTTTTTTTGCAAATAATCATTAACTTTAGAATTTGATGCCAGCAACACGTGACAAAGAAGTTGGGAAAGGTGGCAATAAATACTAATAAAATTGAGGAATGCTCATCAAACACTTATATGGAACATCCCAAAGGTGTGCAGGCTAATTGGGAAAAGTTGGGTGCCATGATTGGGTATAAAAGCAGCTTCCATGAAATGCTAAGTAATTCACAAACAAGGATGGGATGCTGTGGGGCTGTCTTGGTTGACAAGACTCTGCAGCATCGCGTGGACATCGGGGGCGGTACCTCTGGATTGGCAGACCGAGGTGGTGGTCCCTCTCTTTAAGAAGGGGGACTGGAGTTTGTGTTCCAACTATCGTGGGATCACACTCCTCAGCCTTACCGGTAAGGTTTATTCAGGTGTACTGGAGAGGAGGCTACGCCGAATAATCGAACCTCGGATTCAGGAGGAACAGTGTGGTTTTCGTCCTGGTCGTGGAACTGTGGACCAGCTCTATACTCACGGCAGGGTTTTTGAGGATGCATGGGAGTTTGCCCAACCAGTCTGCATGTGCTTTGTGGACTTGGAGAAGGCATTCGACCGTGTCCCTTGGGAAGTCCTGTGGGGAGTGCTCAGAGAGTATGGGGTACCGGACTGTCTTATTGTGGCGGTCCGCTCCCTGTATGATCAGTGTCAGAGCTTGGTCCGCATTGCTGGCAGTAAGTCGGACACGTTTCCAGTGAGCGCTTGACTCCGCCAAGGCTGTCCTTTGTCACCGATTCTGTTCATAACTTTTATGGACAGAATTTCTAGGCGCAGTCAAGGCGTTGAGGGGTTCCGGTTTGGTGGACGCGGGATTAGGTCTCTGCTTTTTGCAGATGATCTGGTCCTGATGGCTTCATCTGGCCAGGATCTTCAGCTCTCACTGGATCGGTTCGCAGCCAAGTGTGAAGCGACCAGAATGAGAATCAGCACCTCCAAGTCCGAGTCCACGGTTCTCGCCTGGAAAAGGGTGGAGTGCCATCTCCGGGTTGGGGGGAGACCCTGCCCCAAGTGGAGGTGTTCAAGTACCTAGGAGTCTTGTTCACAAGTAGGGAAAGAGTGGATTGTGACATCGACAGGCGGATCGGTGCGGCGTCTTCAGTAATGCGGACGTTGTATCGATCCGTCGTGGTGAAGAAGGAGCAGAGCCAGAAGGCAAAGCTCTCAATTTACCGGTCGATCTACGTTCCCATCCTCACCTATGGTCATGAGCTTTGGGTCATGACCGAAAGGATAAGATCACGGGTACAAGCGGCCGAAATTAGTTTCTTCTGCCGGGTGGCGGGGCTCTCCCTTACAGATAGGGTGAGAAGCTCTGCCACCCGGGAGGAACTCAAAGTAAAGCCGCTGCTCCTCCACATCGAGAGGAGCCAGATGAGGTGGCTCGGGTATCTGGTCAGGATGCCACCCGAACGCCTCCCTAGGGAGGTGTTTAGGGCACGTCCAACCGGTAGGAGGCCACGGGGAAGACCCAGGACACGTTGGGAAGACTATGTGTCCCGGCTGGCCTGGGAACTTCTCAGGATCCCCCGGAAAGAGCTACACAAAGTGGCTGGGGAAAGGGAAATCTGGGCTTCCCCGCTTAGGCTGCTGCCCCCGCGACCCGACCTCGGATAAGCTGAAGATGATGGATGGGGCGAGGGTCACCACTTTGTAAGCAAATTGACGAACAGTTTTAGAACAACATTTCTCAATGAACTATTACAGGGAATTTAGGGATTTTACCATCTACGGTTCGTAAAATCATCAAAAAGTTCAGAGAATCTGGAGAAATCACTGCACGTAAGCGATGATATTACGGACTTTGATCCCTCAGGCGGTACTGCATCAAAAACCGACATCAGTGTGTAAAGGATATTACCACATGGGCTCAGGAACACTTCATAAAACCACTGTCAGTAACTATAGTTGGTCGCTACATCTGTATGTGCAAGTTAAAACTTTACTATGCAAAGCCAAACTCATTGAGCAACAATATCCTGAAACGGCGCCGGCTTGGCTGGGCCCGAGCTCACCTAAGATGGACTGATGCAAAGTGGAACTGTGTTCTGTGGTCTGACGAGTCCAAATTTCAAATTTTATTCGGAAACAGAGGACGTGGTGTCCTCCAGAACAAAGAGGAAAATAATAATTCGGATTGTTATAGGCGTAAAGTTTAGAAACCAGCATCTGTGATGGTATGGAGGTGTATTAGTGCCCAAGGCATGGGTAACTTACACATCTGTGAAGGCACCATTAATGCTGAAAGGTCCAAACAGGTTTTGGAGCAACATATTTTGTCATCCAAGCAACATTATCATAGACGCCCATGCTTATTTCAGCAAAACAAGTGTTACAACAGCGTGGCTTCGTAAAAAAAGAGTGCGGGTACTTTCCTGGCCCGCCTGGAGTACAGACCTGTCTCCCATCAAAAAAGTGTGGCTGTTTATGAAGCGTAAAATACGACAGCGGAGACCCCGGACTGTTGAACGACTGAAGCTGTACATAAAACAAGAATGGGAAAGATTTCCACTTTCAAAGCTTCAACAATAAGTTTCCTCAGTTCCCAAACAATTATTGAGTGTTGTTAAAAGAAAAGGTGATGTAACTCAGTGGTGAACATGCCCTTTCCCAACTACTTTGGCTCATGTTGCAGCCATGAAGTTCTAAGTTCATTATTATTTGCAAAAAAAAAATAAAGTTAGAGTTTGTACATCAAATATCTTGTCTTTGTAGTGCATTCAATTGAATATAAGTTGAAAAGGATTTGCAAATCATTGTATTTTGTTTATATTTACATCTAACACAATTTCCCAACTCATATGGAAACGGGGATTGTATAATATGTGGGGCAGTATTGCTTGGTTGGTAGAGTGGCCGTGCCGGCAACATGAGGGTTCCAGTTCCGATCCCCACTTCCGCCATCCTAGTTACTGCCGTTGTGTACTTGGGCAAGATACTTTACCCACCTGCTCCCAGTGCCAACCGCACTGGTTTAAATGTAACATAGATATTGAGTTTCACTACGTAAAAGCGCTTTGAGTCTCTCGAGAAAAGCGCTATATAAATATAATTCACTTCACTTCATTAGTGCGACCTCTCCTCCCCTTTTAAAGGGATGGGCAATATGCACATTGGTATAGTTAGGAGCAGATGCCTTGTTAAGTGGGAACAATTTGTCTGGTTTGAGCCAGATTTCGCTGAGACCTATGACGTTTAAATTGTTGTCTCTAATGGCCTTATTAACTAATAACATTTTGGGAGACAATGATCTTATGTTTAAAAAGCCCATATTATAGGTTGTGTTATGTTATCGGTAATAGTGATATTAATAACGTTGCGTTTATTTTGTGTAGTGTACCTTAAGTAATTGATATTACGGTTATCCTCAGATTGTTTTCTTGGTGCTGCGATACACTGAACGCGTCATAATTTGCCACCTCAGTAGAATGCTTGTCCACCTCTGGCACAGTCACCACAGAAAAAACATTATGTGAATTGTGTATTATTCTAGGAGAAATGCCATTTGTGGTTTCACGGTGGGACAGGGGTTAGTGCGTCTGCCTCACAATACGAAGGTCCTGCAGTCCTGGGTTCAATCCCAGGCTCGGGATCTTTCTGTGTGGAGTTTGCATGTCCTCCCTGTGAATGCGTGGCTTCCCTCCGGGTACTCTGGCTTCCTCCCACTTCCAAAGACATGCACCTGGAGATAGGTTGATTGGCAACACTAAATTGGCCCTAGTGTGTGAATGTGAGTGTTGTCTGTCTATCTGTGTTGGCCCTGGGATGAGGTGGCGACTTGTCCAGGGTGTACGCCGCCTTCCGTCCGAATGCAGCTGAGATAGGCACCAGCGCCCTCCGCGACCCCAAAGGAAATAAGCGGTAGAAAATGGATGGATGGATAGTCTTGACGTCATCACTCGTGTTTTTCCAGGTGTAAGCGGGTTTGGGCCGCCAATCGCAATTAATGACTTACTTGCAGTAAGTCATTAATTTGACTTTGTAAGTAATTATTTTAGTAACTACGACTGTTTTTTTTACTTTAGGCACCTTTTTTTTTTTGGCCAAAATGTTTGGACAGCCTTGATGTACATACAAGAAATACATGCTGTTGGGTAAATTATATAAATGAAACCAGAAAAGCACTCCTAAATGTAAACAATCCTTTAAAAAATCCTAAATCTAAACAGTGATACGGATCAACCCCTAAAGTTGACTCACTTTCTTTCATTTCCTTAAAGTGTCATCAAAATCCACCCATTAATTGTCTTTATTATGTTTCTAACCAGCAGACAAACAGACAAATACACAAACTCCTGGCAGAGGTAATTATTGGAAGGATAAATGAAGTCGTTATATCCGCGCGTGTTTGTTTTATTTGACTGTCAGTTACAAACGAGCTGCAAGAAGGTATATTCCCTTTTTGCATTAGTCTCAGCAGCTGGGCGCTTTTGTTGTACAGTGAAATAATATCAAGGTAGTGAACTCTGAATTGTCAGTCATCCACTTTTGTTGTCTCCGTGGGTCGAGGCGGGGCCGGAACTGCTACAATGCACACACACACACACACACACACACAAATTTGGCCATAACGTTTGTAGTTATGTAACTAACTCACTGACAAAACCCTGCTATAATAAGAAAATAGTTTGTTTAATAAAAATACAAATTATAGGACTGTTGTTTCTGACGGGTACTCATAAATCAAGGGTTCTCACATTTTAGGGAAACATAGATCCCTTAAAGGAGAGAACATTTTCCCAAAACTAATTTTTTAATCCTCAGACTAATGTATAGGAATAAAAAATTCTGCCATCTGTACTAAATGCCATAGAAATGAGAAGGAATTCATCCATAACATTTCAACCTCAGCTCCAACTTTAGCCCTTTTATTTCAACTAGTTTGTTTTTAAAGGGCTGCATTAATAAAGTTGGTATGGCATGGTAACCTGAGTACTTCACACTAGTTTCTTAATAATTTATTGAAACAAAATCAGAATTTCAAGCATACATTTTTAAGCTTGCATGAAATAAACAATAACACGACTGGAACAGTGCAAATAAACCAATTTATTTCAAGGGGGTCATATTTAAATTTTTTTCCACATTCAAAGCACCTTATTATGGTAACGTAATGTTAAATTAAGTTATTGGTGAATTTTTTTTTACAGATTTTGTTTTGGATATCATTTTCAACCCGCTTTCTGACCCTCTCTTCAGGAAGCCCCGTTTTGTGGGCGGTCTTATTTACGTGCCGAAGTCCTCCTTCTGGCCAAGTCCTCTTTTCCTGTGTCTGCACTAGGCCCCGGCCAATATTCGATAAGTCAATTAACCAACGGTAATTGAAAATGAACGTCGATATGTTGTCCAGCGTCGATAAATCGCCATGTGCATGCTTCATGAGCATTCATGCTTTTCGTCGTTTTTAGCGGCGACGCAAATTTGTAACATAGCGGAATGAAAAGAAGGGGGTTCATTATTTTAGAATTATCTAAGTGTTTTTGACTCTTTGTGAAGCGACGGCGGGCCACTGGCCTGTCAGCCTCACACAGTGCAACTTTCTAACATGTAACAGCTAACATGGACAAAACACACATCACAAAACCAAATGCCACCGCACCAGTGTCGGAATAGTTCAGTGTAAACCTTTGGAACAAGATGAGCCTATCAAGACAGAGAAGCCAGTTTGCCAAAGGTGCGTGACTACAACAACACCCACTTGAAATACAACCACTCGGCAGTCCAAACTCACTTGACACTCATTACGTGATTGGTGAAGAAGCCAGGTGACACATCCGTCTAAATTAAACAGTGCAAAATAGTATGCACTTACAGAAAGTGGGGTTAAATACATCATCAGAGACATGCTGCCATTAAATACTGTTAAAACTAGCATTTTTTTTTTAAAGAACTGTCATGTTGTCATGTCATGTTGGTTTTCCAAACTCGAAGTCTGCCAAACTAAATTTTGTTTTGCATATGTCCTGTTAATATATCTGTCTAAATTGTATTATATTGTTACTCTGCACTTTTGTTTAAAACGTCCTAACTTGACTGTCAATTTAATAGTGTACAACTTTGCCTCTGCCCAGATGTTCAATATTGAAGTGCCACTTTGTTTGTTAATACTTTATTTAGCTATTTTATTTATTATGTTTGTGTATAATTGAGCCCGCCCCAATCTCCTCAAGAGATTTAGTTGTAATTTTTATCCAAGTGCAAAATTTTGCTAAAAGACAAAGTGTATTTTATTGTCATTTGTTTGTTTTATTTAACTTTGAGATTTAAACATATTCATTTAAATCACAACATTAAAATACACAAGAAATACATGTTTATTGCATTTGAAAGGCTATACATGCATTATTTTTATGTATTATCATTAAATTAATGGTTAATTTGGTTTCATATAAAGCATGGCAGTAATATTGTTTACCAGCAATAATTTGTTGGTCAATATATTGTTAGTCTCCTCTCCATCAACCATGTTGTAGTTTTTAGTGCTTCAATATTGAGTCTACTGACAGATACGTATAAGTTAGAACTACCGTTTTTCCTTGAATTGCCACAGGGTATATAGTATGCGCCTGCCTTGAATTACTGCTGGGTCAAACTCGCTTCTCAAAATAATTAGCGCATGCTTAGTATTAACTCGTGACGTCAAGAGTGACACTTTAGGAGGCTGATTTCAATACCGGTAATTTGAAATCCCATAAAGGGAAGAATATTAAGAGCTATTCAGTAGGTTTTAAGGTCCAAGCTTACATCACACTCAAATTTTTACTGCATGCCGTTGGTAAGTGCTGGATTGAAAAGAGGTTTTAAAATAATGAGCGCATACTTACTTTTAGCACATGCCTTTGGTAAGCGCAGGAGTGCGAAGAGGTTTTAAATTAATTAGTGCTCCGGCGGCAATTCAAGGAAATTCGGTATAGCTGACCTGTGGGTTTTATAGGTAGAAAAGCCAAATGGCTGCTCTCTGGGAGTTTTAGTGTTAAGCTCATTTTTGTTTTGCTTTGTTATATTTTTTGGATTAGACTGTATTGAATAGTGTTACTTATGTTTATTGATTGTGTTCATTGTGCCTTTTCCAGACATTACTTTCTTAAACGTTAACAATTGGTTATAGTCTTACGGATTTGGGTTGGCGAACTACCTGTTGTATGGTGTTTTCATATGGAAAGAGATTTTTTTTAAACGTGGAGTGAGATTTTTTTTTTAGGTGTTCCAGGGTACAAAACATGTATTACAAAAATATCATTGTGTCTGTTGCCATTAGTAAACAAATGTAGTTTCCTAGCGCTTAAGATGCAATCTGGTGCTGTCGTCCCAAGACTGATTGTAACAATCCCTTTATAATTGCTGACAATGCATCATGTGCTGCTTGAAAAAGTTGGGTGCACAAGTAATGCTGCAAACTGTCATGCAGAAATCACAAATGGGATGTGGATTATGTTATGACTGTCAGAGCGGAGAAGGGGGGTGCATAGCTAAGAGAAGGAGGGAGAGCTAGCTCGAGAGAGGGCAAGGGAGGTAGGGGGAGGGGTTTGTTTATCTCTGTTGTGTTTTCTGACGGTAACAGCGCCTCCAGCGCCCACGAGTGGGGGATGTATAAGACAAAAGACCTGGTCATGGCGCGTGCAATAGAGGTAACAGGGGCGATCGAGGTCCGATATGAACGACCAAGTGGGACCAAAGAGATGGACATACGTACAGACGGATAGAAGCAGAGCGTCTGTCAGTCGCCTGAACAATGAACGCGCTGTGGTCGCTGCCGGCAACACATCGTCACAGCAACCGAAGCCAGAGGGGTGCGCTCTTAGTGGGAATGTGGAAGTGGGAAAAAGCGATGGGGAGATTGAGAGATAATTTTTTTCTGTTTGTTTGTGTGTGTACTTTTTGGTGTAATCACATGCATTTATGTTAGACATTTGTGTTAGACTGACACCATGATCTTCTGTTACCATCTAGGTGAATACAAGAAGGATGAGCTGCTGGAGGCAGCAAGGTGAGTACCAGATGCTCTTTTGTTTTCTTTCCTCCTCGCCACTACCTCATGCAGCTTCCTCTAACTTTGTGGCATCCATGCATGTCTCTCCTCCATTTGATTCTATGCCGCCTTCACATCCCTTAATCGTTCTTGCAACCTCCCTTCCTCCATAGATTATTTTTATTGCTTCCTCTTTTCAAACATCCCTCCACCTTTCCCTTTTTGCCATCTGTCTGCTATCAAATGTACTCTTTGTTGTTTGTTCTTTGCATTGATGTTATGCTTTTTCATAGTTTAGTAATACATGCATGAAGGAACTTAATTGAATATTACGGCCAATAATAATTTAAGTTACCAAAATAATATGCAAGCTCTAGACATGGATTTATTGTTGCTCAAAGGTTAAATCAGACAGGCAAGGCAAAGCATGGCAAGTTTATTTCGAGCACAATTTGTACATAAGGCAATTCAATGTGCTTTACAGAAAATTAGAAGACAACATTAAAAATAAAATAATCATAAAACTAATTATTCAAATCAAAATCATAATATACAATCACCATAGAAAATTAAAAAAATCAATTCAAAACCAAATAGTGTAGATAAAATACTCTCAGCTCCTCATATGCACAATTAAATACATTTGTTTTCAGCTTAGATTTGAACACTGCCCACGTTGAGGCCTCTCTCACAACTTCAGGAAGACTATTCTTGATTTTAGGAGCATAAAACTGAAACACGGCCTCAACTATGTTTCGTCCTGACTCCGGGCACCAGTGGGAGACCACTCCCTGAGGTTCTCAGCGCTTGTAATGGTTCATGTGCTTCTAACATGTCAGAGATGTACTTTGGTACAAGACCATGACAAGACTTGTACTCAAAGAAGGCTGTTTTGAAGTCTATTTTATGAACGTCAGGAAGCCAGTGCAGTGACTTGAGCACTGAACTAATATGGTCATATTTCCTGGTTCTAGTCAGGACTCGAGCAGCAGCATTTTGGATAACCTGCATCTGCTTCACACCTTGTTTAGTGAGAAGGCCATTAAAGTAGTTCGAATGATTTCTTCAACTGTTTTGTCAGTGACATGAGTGAAATGTGCTAGCAGTAGTTGTCTTGCTGCCTGCAGAGTAGCTATTTGTTTTCCAGGATTTATTGCATTTTTTAATGCCTTGAACTTTAGCATTAAAGAATATTGCAAACTCATTGCACTTTGATGTAGAAATTAGTTCTATTGGAAGGGAAACAGGAGAGTTTGCTAATCTGCTAACCGGACACGAGAGTTGTTACTACAGCATGTGATGACTTTAGAGAAATATTTTCCCTTGTTCTACGCAAAGTCGTTTTGAACACATTTAACTTTTCTTGGTAAATCTTATCATGAGCTGGGAGCTTTGAAATGCGGCATTTTCATTTGGCTCTGCAGCACACCATCTTAATTTCTTCATGGTACTTTTTTGCCTACTTTTAACCATTCTAACCTTGACAGTAGCAATGGTATCTAAAGTATTTACAACACTTGACAGGTCAATGACATTAGACTACAGGGTGTTTTTGAACCGTATCATTTTCACAAACTGTGTCCATTTCCTGTATTAATGAATATTCCCCAAACAACCACAGAATGCCGGTTTGGGTTTAACAGACCAGTTGAAGAAAACACAAAAATGATCTGATAAAGCAGCATCGATAACAATGACGGTTAGGTTGTAAGACATTTAGTAATGATCAGATTAAGAGTGTCACCTTTGCTGTGGTTGGGCCCGTTTACATGCTGAGTTAAACAAAACATTTCAAGGAAAGCACTGACTTCTTTAGTATACTTTTGGATGCAGTGGGAGAGTGGCCGTGCGCAACCCGAGGGTCCCTGGTTCAATCCCCACCTAGTACCAACCTCGCCACGTCCGTTGTGTCCTGAGCAAGACACTTCACCCTTGCTCCTGATGGGTGCTGGTTAGGGCCTTGCATGGCAGCTCCCTCCATCAGTGTGTGAATGTGTGTGTGAATGGGTAAATGTGGAAGTAGTGTCAAAGCGCTTTGAGTACCTTGAAGGTAGAAAAGCGCTATACAATTACAACCCATTTATCATTTATTTATTTATAATTTACATCCAGATGCAAATGTAGGTCCCAGTTAGGGCTGGGCGGTATGGCCTTTTTTTAATATCTCGGTATTTTTAGGCCATATCGTGATATACGATATATATCTCGGTATTTTGCCTTAGCCTTGAATGAACCCCTTGATGCATATAATCACAGCAATAGAGTGATTCTATGTGTCTACATTAAAACATTCTTGTTCATACTGCATTAATATATACTACTTTTGAACTTTCATGCAGAGAAGCAAATCACAACTAGGTCAATTGACCAAAACTGTATTTATTAAACAGTTATTAGCAGGTGACATTTCAAATGATGCTACACATTAGCAGTAATGCTACTTCTGGTAGCAACGCTTGTGCCCCACACTTGACAAATTAAAGTTGTCTATTCGACATATTCTCGCTTGAAGCCGAGCCACCGCCACACGATAGACCCCGTGCTGTTTTTCTTGGGAATTAATTCTTCCTTCGCACCTTTGGGATTCGCATCTTCTTTCTCTCGTATTACCGCTCACAACACTCCGCTAACATCACAGCTAACGTTAGCCACGCTGCTACCTCTCTGCTCAGTGAGGGCGTATATGTATGTGACGTATGACGTGACAGTATGTGACCTATGTAAGTTTGTGCGCTTGCTGTCTGTGAGAAGGAGACACAAGAAGGAGTGGGAAGAGCCTGTAGTGTATTGCCCGCAGCTAAAAGTAACTGCGTGAGAACGTATAATCGAATATTACGATATAGTCATTTTCTATATCGCACAGAGACAAACCCGCGACATATCGCATTTATCGCCCAGCCCTAGTCCCTGTGATGACTTAACAGTCAAAAACACATAAACTAAAGCAATTCCGTAAAGTCATCAATAGAGGCATTGACATTATTGTGGTTGTTTCTAAAAAGTGATTATAGAGTTTGGATGATTGTTTTATCTCCATTTTGAATGACACATAATCAAATGATGAAAAAACGCCAAATGACAACTTATGGCTGTGAATATTCTCCCTGAATATGGCACAAATGCCCCCATTCCTTTGGTTTTGTGTCTTAAACCCATAGTTGAAGTGAGGTGGAGTACTTTCAATCATAATAACTGCATTTGCTGTGTTTTTGTGGAGACATGTCTCAGTTAAAAACATAACATTGTGATTGTAAGCGGGAAAAAAATGATTAATCAAAAATGATTTTTTTGATTAATCAAACAGGCAAGACATTATGTCTTGCCTGTTTGAGATTAGGTAGTTGCACTTGTCATTGTGTTCTCCAAAGAATGTGAATCACATTTCTCTGATCAGTTGATATGTCCGTCTTTTAACTAATAAATGTGCTTGGATAGTAGTTACTGTTTTAGAAGAGAGCACTTCTTTATTGGGCCTCTGGTTGATGTGATGTTGATCAGCGCAGAGGCCCTTAGCATGCTAGACAACAGCATTGACGTTTTTGGGATTAACAGTTACGGGCACAGCTGGCGAGGGCCAAACTCTGAGAGTTTTGACTAATTTAATTTAATTTAATAGGAAAAGGAAGAGGGACGCAATGTTTTTTTTGTTGATTTAATTTTTGATTGCGCCATGTCCACAGTAAGGTGAACCATTTTACCAAGCTCTCAGATGGTCAAGCAGGTGATTGCGATGGTGATGGTGGAGAGAAAGACAGTGAAGCATTTCTGGAGGGTGTAGAAGCAGAAGCGGAATCCAGGTTTGTGTTGAAGGTGATGATGATGGAGGACTTGCTGCATCAGACGCCTTTGTTTAGGATTTTGGTAGGCCTGGGGGATATAACGATTTTATCGATATAAAAACAATAACTTTTTTTTTTCTCTCCTCTTGCATACTTCCTTAGCAGCACACCTAGTAAAACATGGCTAATGCTAACGTGAGCAAGACGTTTGTTCAAATGAAAAGAAAGTGATGTCAGCACTTTGGTTTTGTGGCAACAGGCATGTTTAAAAATGGCAGCAGCACAACAAACGTATTCCTGCATCTAAAACCAAAGCCTCCAGTGCAGGAAATACAAGTACTTTACAAGGTGAACAAGACCGCAACAACAAATAAGCTTTGGCTAAAAATCAGCTTATTGTGGAGGAATCATTGATACCATATATGTATGATAGTCAATGTTCTGATGTAACGTAACATGCTACCTTATATGTGGTTTTATGTAAACACGACAGCGTAAGAACCACAGCAAGTTCAAAGCAGGAAATACATTTTTTGCTAATTAAAGCAACTACCAGCAATAATCACAAATATTAATTTGATATCAAAGCAGCTGTCCCGCGATCCCGAGATGGACAAGCGTTAGAAAATGGATGGGTGGATAGAAAGAGGCAACATCATACAAAGCAGATAACAAACAAACACACACATACACCCCTACTATTATCTATAAGGTAAACAATCAATGATTGAAGTAAGAAGCTTCAGCTTGCAACCTAAACAATACCCCCTTTGTGGACCAAAATATATGACAGCCATGGAAGCACATTCAATCTCTTTATTAAGTATTGCTAACAAAATCCTGTGAAAACATATTCAACAAAGCTGCCGTAGCTGCCAACAAACTGCTGCCGTTACGCCAACAAACACAACTGAGCTAACGCTGCTCTGTCTAGGTGCTGACGCTACACTTCAATTGACTGCTCTAATATGAAACGTCTCTCAACTGCAGAAGCCAGCTATTTTATTTTTTATTTTTTTTATTTTTATGTTCCCCTTTAATGAATTTAATTAGAAATTAATTAAATTTATGAAAGAGTATTCTGTTTGTTATAATTCAATTACTTTTTTGGTAAAGTAACAAGTAACTACTTTTTAAAAGTAATTTTCTGAAAACTGATAATGATATTATGTATGTTGTGAAAGAAGCATAGTGAAGAACAATGACTAAAGTGGTCGCTCTGCACACCGCCAAGATGTGTGAATGAAAAAGCCTGAGTTCATCCACTTGACTGACTGAAACTGTAGTGTCCTCAATGATTTACTTGATTATTTATCTGCACACTGTGTGTAATACTACATTTTATTTTGCAGAAATATTTGATTCAAAAGAGAAGTTTTAAGTTTTCACTTTAATAATCTCCATATTGGAGATAATTATTTATTTGCATGCAATGTGCAATGCTACATTTTTGTTTACAGAAATATTTTAGACATATTTTATTTAGCACGGGGGAACAGGGGTTAGTGCATGTATATCACAGTACGAAGGTCCTGAGTAGTCCTGAGTGTCAATCCCGAGTTTGCATGTTCTCCTCGTGACTGTGTGGGTTCCCTTCGGGTACTTTGGCTTCCTCCCACCTCCAAAGACATGCACCTGGGGATAGGTTGATTGGCAAAACTAAATGGGCCCTGGTGTGTGAATGTGAGTGTGAATGTTGTCTGTCTATCTGTGTTGGCCCTGTGATGAGGTGGCGACTTGTCCAGGGTGTACGCCGCCTTCTGCTCGAATGCAGCCGAGATAGGCTCCAGCACCACCCACGGTAGGAAATAGATGGAAATATTTTATTCAAGACAGAAGTTTTGCTTCCCAGAGGAAACGCTTAATTTACTTCTTTGAAAACTATTCCATAAAAAGCACAATATATATCTGGTCTAAAACAAACAACATTTATCAAATTAGAATTTTGCTCAGAGTAAGATGCAGTGTATGCAGTGTCATTTAAAACTACTAGTTGTTCATCAAATAAAAGAAAAACTTTTATCTCTGTCATCTGTATTTAATGGTTAGGTAAATATGAATAAATCGCAAATAGATTTTTTTTTTTAGAAAATGTTGAGGTTTTATTTTTAAGCAGTATCGCCCTCCCAGAGGTGCTGCTGTGGTTGTTGTGGCTGAGTCCTTTGCTGGGTTCCTAGGTGACAGAGGAGTACTTCTTCCGCTCCATTTCTCTTCCCTCCGTGGCAGCATAGGATCCCGTCCAGCCCTATTCTGATGCCTCAGAGCGTGGAGGAGGTTATCCGTTAGCCGTCTCACTCCACCTCTGTTGAGATGTGCGCCTAACAATGTGGGATTAACAATGTTAATAAAATGCAGTCCTCTGGACTTAAAGACTTTGGATAGCCATGTATTCAGCTAAAGCAGCCTACTGAATTTGTTCATCCTGCCGTCGATGTTTGGGAGAGGTCCACTGATAAGTGTAGATATTTCCACTTTATCAACACTCTCAAAGAGTTTATTAAAGGGGAACATTATCACCAAACCTATGCAAGCGTCAATATATACCTTGATGTTGCAGAAAAAAGACCATGTATTTTTTAACCGATTTCCGAACTCTAAATGGGTGAATTTAGCCATGCTATGGGCAACTTCATTAGGTACACCCATGCTATGGCCGAATAGCGTCAATAGCTATTTGCTCAATAGCTTCAATTTCTTCTTCAATTTCGTTTTCGCTATCTGCCTCCATACTCCGACCATCTGTTTCGATACATGCGTAATCTGTTGAATCGCTTAAGCCGCTGAAATCCGAGTCTGAATCCGAGCTAATGTCGCTATATCTTGCTTTGGTAACCGGCATGTTGTTTGTATTGGCAGCACTGTATGACGTCACAGGGAAATGGACAGCAAATGGCGAAAATCAAGAACTTTAAAGCTTTTTTTAGGGATATTCCTGGGAGGTGTAACATTTTGAAAAAAACTTCGAAAAATAAAACATGCCACTGGGAACTGATTTTTATTGTTTTTAACCCTTTTGAAATTGTGATAATGTTCCCCTTTAAAGTCTTTCCTCAGTGAAAGCACAGATCATTTCATATGCTCTAATTGTGGTACATTAGAGGTTCATACACACATTGAATAAGGAAAATAATTTTTGATGGTGGCCACTTGACTAAGGCAAAAGTTAGCTAAAAAAAAGAGTGAGCACAATTAAGTATACGTTTGATACTTGTATTATTTATTTGTTGTTACTTCTGCCTTGTAGTTGCTTGTTTAGATTTCTATAGCGTCTTTTAGGTGTGTACACTTACTTGGTCTCTGATTTTTTCAGTACCTAGTGATATTGAATATGCTTCACCCATAAATTCATGTAAATCGTTCAAATAAAATATATATAGAAAATACATATGTTAAATCGGAATTGCGGTGTTATTTTTGTAATCAATGCTATCCCACCAATGTAATGTAGTAATTTAAAATGTTAGATTCCAAAAATGCAATGATGACTAATTTATGAAAAAATCATATTTTTGTCCCTCCTTGTCTTTACATATGGGCACATTTGGCATGTTTGACCACACATGTTATTGTTGCAGGAAGTGTGTGTGTGTGTGTGCGCCCACGTGTGTGTGCGTATCTCATGTCTGATTGACTGTGGGTGGGTGAGCTCTCACCTCTCTCCCAGTTGATCACCCATAATCACACACACACACACACACACACACACACACACACACACACACACACACACACACGCACACACACACACAATTGCTCACAGCTGTTCCTCAGTGTATTATGAGGTCAGCAGGCTCTGAACTCTGAACTCAACAGCGGTTCTCACAGCTGAGCCACTGACTGACCTCGGTAATATGGTTGTAAACGTTTTTGTTGGGGACTTTTTCCTCCTTTTTAGCAACATAACTCCTACACACCGCTTTTAAGATAAGATAGCATTGTTTTTCTTATTTGGGTTGATTTTGGCCCATATAGCTGCACAGTTGCATGGAATTATTAGTGTCAACTTATGAAATGGTTCTATTTAATTAGCTGGCAACAAATGATCTAATTATGTTGCTTTGTCTCAGTCATTCAGTTTAGGGTAGTACAATGTGACAAATTTACCCGCAAATGCACCCAAAAATAGACCGTGCGATTTGAAAAAAAACCTGTCGCACATGTGCGAATAGGAATTTCAAACTGTTCATCTCATTTTGTTCATAAAATAAATAAAATTTGATCATTGTAGAGTAAAATGTTCGTCCATTTGTATAGCATGTTTGGCATAAACTTAAACCATAACCAAATGGACAAGTGTTTGACGCGGAAGTGTCACTGATCACTGTGTGTGCCTCCCTCCCACCTGCAACATGCACAGAGGGGAGCTCACACACTCAGTCTTCCACTACAGAAGAAACAAGTATGGCGCATCTAAGCGCATAAAAACTGTTATCGCGCGCCGATTCTCCATTTTGTGCGCGCGCGCGCGCACACCATTTTGCGCACGTGTGGTGCCTTTGTGCGTGCGCGCCGTTTTCGTTTTGGCACTTTGTTATTCTTACACGGCCCCTCCTTTCTGATTGGTCAGGCGAAAATAGCTGAGGGCCAATCAGAAGTATAGCAAGGCGGGTCATCGACAATATGTATCAAGATGATACAGCTCCTGGCGACAAACAAATTCTAAAAGGTCCAAATTTAGTGGAGTTGTGGAAATTGCCAATTGAATTTTATCTGAAAGTCTCTAAAGGAGGTAATGTCTCATCTTTTGAGAGAACATCACATAGTTAATGAAGTGTCAAGATCAATATCTCTCTTTTGAGAATACGCGCGCGATAACAGTTTTTATGCGCTTGGATTTTTGGCACTAAAGTGACGCCATAAACAAGGTCTTAGTTAAAGGAATTGGTCACTAAAATACATCCTTTTCTTCACAACCCTAAAACCTGACACAAACTGCATTGTGCGCTAGTAACTATGAGGGTCGGAGGGAACACTGAACAGCAAATCAATGACTGAAGTGGCAAACTTTCCGTCCAAAAAATACCCGGTTTGTTGGCAAGAACTCACAGCCATGGAACCACATTCAATAATAATAATAATAATAATAATACACTTTACATTTGTTATAATCTCAAAGTGCTACACAGTATAAAAAAAAAAAAAAAAAAATCTATGTATTATGCAGAAGTATCACAAACCAGTGAAAGATTCATTCAGAGCTGACAAAGCTAACAAAAACAGCTCAAGCTAAAAGGCTTGTGAGACTCAGACTGAGCATGGACTCACTGTCATCACGTTTTAAAGGCACACACACACTGCTGTCATCTATACTTTTTATAAAACGTATCTCAACTTCATTATGCCAGATATTAGATTTTTTTTTAAGTAACACATTAATTACTTTCCCCAGTAATTAATTACATTTATTATAGACTAAAATCGTTAGTAATTCAATTACTTTTTTGATAAAGTGAAGAGTAACTATAATTAATTACATATTGAAAGTCACTTTCAAAACAGCCTCTCACACAGCATTATGAAGTTCGCAGGTTGATGTTCTTGCTAAAATACACTATACTGCCACAAGTATTTGGCCACCTGCCTTGACTCACATATGAACTTGAAGTGCCATCCCATTCCTAACCCATAGGGTTCAATATGATGTCGGTCCAGCTTTTGCAGCTATTACAGCTTCAACTCTTCTGAGAAGGCTGTCCACAAGGTTGCGGAGTGTGTTTATAGGGATTTTCCACCATTCTTCCAAAAGCGCATTGGTGAGGTCACACACTGCTGTTGGTCGAGAAGGCTTGGCTCTCAGTCTCCGTTCTAATTCATCCCAAAGGTTTTCTATCGGGTTCAGGTCAGGACTTTGTGCAGGCCAGTCAAGTTCATCCACACCAGACTCTGTCATCCATGTCTTTATGGACCTTGCTTTGTGTACTGGTGCACAGTCATGTTGGAAGAGTAAGGGGCCCGCTCCAAACGTTTCCCACAAGGTTGGTAGCATGGAATTGTCCAAAATAGTTTTTATCCTGGAGCATTCAAAGTTCCTGTCACTGGAACTAAAGGGACAAGCCCAACTCCTGAAAAATAACCCCACGCCATAATTCCTCCTCCATCAAATTTCACATTCGACACAATGCAGTCAGAAATGTACCGTTCTCCTGGCAACCTACACACCCTGAGTCCTCCATCAGATTGCCAGATGGAAAGGCGTGATTAATCACTCCAGAAAACGCGTTTCCACTGCTCTAGAGTCCAGTGGTGATGTGATTTACACCACTGCATCCCACACTTTGCATTGGACTTGGTGATGTAGGGCTTCAATCCATCTACTCGGCCATGTAAACCCATTCCATGAAGCTCTCTGCGTACTGCAAGTGGGCCAATTGGAAGGTCACTTGAAGTTTGGAGCTCTGTAGCAACTGACTGTGCAGAAAGTCCCCAACCTCTTTGCACTATGCGCTTCAGCATCCGCTGACCCCCTCTCTCTCAGTTTACGTGGCCTACCACATCGTAGCTGAGTTGCTGTTGTTCCCAAACTCTTCCATTTTCTTACAATAAAGCCGACTGTTGACTTTGGAATATTTAAGAGCGAGTAAATTTCACGACTGGATTTCTGCACAGGGGGCATCCTACTACAGTTCCACGCTGGAAATAACTGAGGTCCTGAGAGCGGCCCATTCTTTCACAAATGTTTGTAAAAACAGTCTCCATGCTTAAGTGCTTGATTAGAATCAGGTGTCTTAATCACTTGGCCGAGCCAAGTGATTAAGACACCTGATTCTAATAATTTGGATGGGTGGCCAAATACTTTTGGCAATATAGTGTATTTTTGTGTATGTCCTATATTAATGTTTATCTATTAGAACACCATTGTTAAAGGTAAACTATTTTCATGTTGTAACTGACGTTTAAACATGTCCCCTCAAACCAAGGTACAAACCCTGTTTCCATATGAGTTGGGAAATTGTGTTAGATGTAAATATAAACGGAATACAATGATTTGCAAATCCTTTTCAACGCATATTCAATTGAATGCACTACAAAGACAAGATATTTAATGTTCAAACTAATACACTTTATTTTTTTTTGCAAATAATAATTAACTTAAAATTTCAAGACTGCAACAGGTGCCAAAGTTGTTGGGAAAGGGCATGTTCACCACTGTGTTACATCACCTTTTCTTTTAACAACACTCAATAAACGTTTGGGAACTGAGAAAACTAATTGTTGAAGCTTTGAAAGGGGAAGTGTTTCCCATTCTTGTTTTATGTAGAGCTTTAGTCGTTCAATAGTCCGGGGTCTCTGCTGTCGTATTTTACACTTCATAATGTGCCACACATTTTCCATGGGAGACAGGTCTGGACTGCAGGCGGGCCAGGAAAGTAACCGCACTCTTTTTTTACGAAGCCACGCTGTTGTAACACGTGCTGAATGTGGCTTGGCATTGTCTTGCTGAAATAAGCAGGGGCGTCCATGAAAAAGACGGCGCTTAGATGGCAGCATATGTTGTTCCAAAACCTGTATGTACCTTTCAGCATTAATGGTGCCTTCACAGATATGTAAGTTACCCATGCCTTGGGCACTAAAGCACCCCCATACCATCACAGATGCTGGCTTTTGAACTTTGCGTCGTTAACAGTCTGGATGGTTCGCTTCCCCTTTGGTCCGGATGACACGATGTCGAATATTTTCAAAAACAATTTGAAATGTGGACTCAACAGACCACAGAACACTTTTTCACTTTGCATCAGTCCATCTGAGATGATCTCGGGCCTAGAGATGCCAGCGGCATTTTGATGTTGTTGATAAATGGCTTTCGCTTTGCATAGTAGAGCTTTAACTTGCGAACTGTATTTAGTGACAGTGGTTTTCTAAAGTGTTCCCGAGCCCATGTGGTGATATCCTTTAGAGATTGATGTCGGTTTTTGATACATTGCCATCTGAAGGAACGAAGGTCACGGTCGTTCAATGTTCGTTTCCGGCCATGCCGCTTATGTGGAGTTATTTCTCCAGATACTTTGAACCTTTTGATGATATTATGGACCGTAGATGTTGAAATCCCTAAATTTCTTGCAATTGCACTTTGATAAACGTTGTTCTGAAACTGTTTGACTATTTGCTCTCGCAGTTGTGGACAAAGGGGTGTACCTCGCCCCATCTTTTCTTGTGAAAGACTGAGCATTTTTTGGGAAGCGGTTTTTATACCCAATCATGGCACCCACCTGTTCCAAATCAGCCTGCACACCTGCGGGATGTTCCAAATAAGTGTTTGATGAGCATTCCTCAACTTTATTAGTATTTATTTCCACCTTTCCCAACTTCTTTGTCACGTGTTGCTGGCATTAAATTCTAAAGTTAATGATTATTTGCAAAAAAAAAAAAAAGTTTATCAGTTTGAACATCAAATATGTTGTCTTTGTAGCATATTCAACTGAATATGGGTTGAAAAAGATTTGCAAATCATTGTATTCCGTTTATATTTACATCGAACACAGTTTCCCAACTCATATGGAAACAGGGTTTGTACTTTATTTCCCATGTTGTCATTTTGTTTTTTGTTAGCTGAATAATTTAGCATAGCAAAATGTTTTTTAATAAGATTGCAGATTATATTTGACTTTTCTTATATCATTTTCAGGTTCTTTCTTTTGTCTTGTCTTAACACACCTCTTAAATTGGGATCATATTAGACAAAACATATTTTTCTTACTTGTTGGTACCTATTTTTTGTATATTTGGGCTCCCCATCTGTCGCGAAAATTTAAAATCAATGCATGGCGGAGATATTTCGTTACGTCAACGGAAATTTCCATTCATGGGCCTAAACTAAATGGGGATATGAGTTTTGATCCATGTCGCCCAGCCCTACACTCGAGTTACCGACAGTGCTAGCACAGTTTAGGGATGTTTTCTGTGTTTAATTGAGTGTTGTAATAAGCCTTATGATGACATTGTGTTAATATGTGCACATGCGTGTATTGTTTGAGTGTTAATAATGAAATTGAGACATTTCTTATTGCTACAAAATATTTGTATGCTACAAAAAAATGTATGTTCTACTATTTTTTTTGTCATTTAATATCACCGGTGCTAATAGTGGAAAAAGCTAAGTGTACAGCCCTGCTGTTATATACCAGCGTTCAAATAACCGTGTTGGGTCAACCACTATTTTTAAAATTACCACAAAAAACACACATTTCATAAATCACTTGCTGGATAAAAATGTTGATACATGTAACTGTCAGGTGTACAATTTACTATTTAAGTCTAATCAAATAACTGCAATAATTTAATTGATTGGATGTATAACTAAGTGGAGGAGTTCAAGTACCTCAAATTCTTGTTCACGAGTGGACGGTGAGATCGACAGGTGAATCGGTGCGGCATCTTCAGTAATGCGGACGCAGTATCGATCCGTTGTGGTGAAGAAGGAGCTGAGCCGGAAGGCAAAGCTCTCAATTTACCGGTCAATCTATGTTCCCATCCTCACCTATGGTCATGAGCTTTGGGTCATGACCGAAAGGACAAGATCGAAATGAGTTTCCTCCCCCGGGTGGCGGAGGCTCTCCCGTAGAGATAGGGTGAGAAGCTCTGCCATCCAGGAGGAACTCAAAGTTAAGCCACTGCTCCTCCACATGGAGAGGAGCCAGATGAGGTGGTTTGGGCATCTGGTCAGAATGCCACCTAAACTTCTCCGTTGGGAGGTGTTTAGGGCACGTCCGACTGGTAGGAGGCCACAGGGAAGACCCAGGACACGTTGAGAAGACTATGTCTCCCGGCTGGCCTGGGAATGCCTCGGGATCCCCTCGGAAGAGCTGGATGAAGTGGCTGGGAGAGGGAAGTCTGGGATTCCCTGCTTAGGCGACCCGACCTCGGATAAGCGGCAGAAGATGGATGGATGGATGGATGGATGGATGGATGTATAATTGTTTGAATAAGGGAATTGTGGCATAGAGCTGTGGTTCTCAACCTTTTTTCAGTGATGTACCCCCTGCGAACATTTTTTTAATTCAAGTACTCCCTACTCAGAGCAAAGCATTTTTGGTTTAAAAAAAGAGATAACGAAGTAAAATACAGCACAATGTCATCAGTTTCTGATTTATTAAATTGTATAACAGTGCAAAGTAGTGCTCATATGTAGTGGTTTTTTTTAACTATTTGGAAAAAAAGGTATAAAAATAACAAACAACTTGTTGAAAAATAAAATAGTGATTGAATTATAAATAAACATTTCTACACATAGAAGTAATCATCAATTTTAAGTGCCCTCTTTGGGGATTGTAATAGAGATCCATCTGGAATTATGAACTTAATTCTAAACATTTCTTCACAAAAACAAAATCTTTAACATCAGTATTTACGGAACATGTCCACAAAAAATCTAGCTGTCAACACTGAATATTGCATTTCTTTTCACAGTTTATGAACTTACATTCATATTTTGTTGAAGTATTATTCAATAAATACATTTATAAAGGATTTTTGAATTGTTGCTATTTTTAGAATATTTGAAAAAATAAATCTCACGAACTCCTTGGCATACCTTCAAGTACCCCCAGGGGTACGTTTACCCCCATTTGAGAACCACTGGTATAGAGTGATGATGATGATGAAGGTTGGAAAGGTGGAGGTAAACAGAAAGAGTGAGACATGGCTTTACATATTTGATAAATCAAGCATTAATATGTGTTAATAGAGTAATGATCTTATTTTGGTCTGACAGTTAATTTTTCAACAGCTGACTCAAGAAACTGGGTTGTTGGCTGCCATGGCAACACTTCCCTCTGGAGTGCCTGGGCAGTGAACCTACAAACCAGGAAACCCATCAGAAACAGGGACATTATCTTAGATATTCTATAGCCTTCCTTGTCTTCTTTGTTAGAACATACGCAAATCATGTCAGCCTGCTGATGAAAATTCTTCCCTTCTGTCCTTTGAGCTTATCTCCCCACTCCCCAACAGACCGTCTACACTCTCCCTCTGAGAAACACCACTAATCCTCTATGGTGGCGGATGCTCCTTCTCTCTCTCTCTCTCTCTCTCTCTCTCTCTCTCTCTCTCTCTCTCTCTCTCTCTCTCTCTCTCTCTCTCTCTACACACACACTCACACACACACACACACACACACACTAATGAGTGTGTATGTACATTCGCAGGAGTGGAAATGAGGAAAAGCTAATGGCCCTGCTCACGCCGCTTAATGTCAACTGCCACGCGAGTGACGGCCGCAAGGTAAGAACAAATGTTTCCTGCATGCAAAGAAAACAAAGGTCCAACTTCAACTTTGGGAAACACATTAGAGGGGACATTGTTTCCTGCAAATGCTCTAATGGGCAGGTGCAGGCCTTTGTTGGATCATATTATCCAATCACTTGTAGACAATAGCAGTGTAGTAGACATTGACACCAAATACCTATCAGTGCATTTTGTACCGCTTGTCTTTCTCCAGTTTTCAGAATAATGACATTCGCAAACGAGTCAAGTCTTTTGAACGTGTCTTTCCACAATTAAACAATAAGAAGCGATTTTCAGTTGTCATTCGTTGTAATACTTTTGAGAGACGTTCTTTATGCAAATTGCCCATGCTGCCCTTTCAGAATCAAATTCAGGATCAGAATCAAAGTCAGCTACATTGGCTTTACTTATCATTATATATATATATGTATATACATACATATATATATATATATATATATATATATATATATATATATATATATATATATATATATATATATATATATATATATATATGTAGGTGTGGGAAAAAATCACAAGACTACTTCATCTCTACAGATCTGTTTCATGAGGGGTTCCCTCAATCATCAGGAGATTTTAATGGAAGCATTCACATACAATGGTTTATATAGAGCACAGAGTGGGTGGGTACAGGCAGGCGTAGGGTGTGGTGATTGGCTCATGTGTTACCGAGGAGGTGTTTCCGTCTGTGGCAGCATGTTGAAATGATTTCACTGCGCTTGTTGAGGGATGATAGATCTGGATGATATATAATAAACAGTTTCTCTTTTAAGCATAGGTTGCATCTTTTATTACCACTGTTGTAAGGTGTGCTGGATGCAAGAATTTGCCATGTTATTGAATATTCAACATTATTGTCTTTGAGGTTCCAAATGTGTTTGCTGAGTTCTGTAGAATTCTGCAAAGTCTGGTTTCTAAAGGAGGCGTTGTGATTATTCCATCTTGTTTTGAACGCTCCTTCGGTTAATCCTACGTATGTGTCGGATGTGTTAATGTCCTTGCGTGTTACCTTTGCTTGGTAAACGACTGATGTATATATATATATATATATATATATATATATATATATATATATATATATATATATATATATATATATATATATATATATATATATATATATATATATATATATATATATATATATATATATATATTGAATAATGATACCACCGATTTAGAGTCGTCCCAAAAGGCTCTAAACATGTTAATGCTATCATGTGCATGAACTCACATTGGCAGGTAAATTAGGAGGAGAGTGAGTACATTACGCACCTGAACCTAAACCTGAAATAAATATTAGCAACTAGAAAACAAAAACTGAACAAAGTCAAAGAAAGCGTAGCATTTGGTTGCACTTCGCGGGGTTGATGACATGCAAGGTAAAGTGGACATAGTGACGTTACTGTCAAAGAATGGTAAAATGGAACATTCTTGTGGAATGTTTACAATGGAAACAAAAGCCAAATATAACAAAAATAAATTAAAAAAATTATATCCTATAGGTTTTTATTGGGGTAGCACGGTGGTATAGTGTGTCTGCCTCACAATACAAAGGTCCTGGGTTCAATCCTGCACTCGGGATCTTTCTGTTGTGGAGTTTAGGAAAAGATCCTCTAGATCTGGCTCCCTTCAAAGAGCCATAAATTCCATCTCTAATAAATGATCACTCACAGTGATTGTGTACATGATGCTAATTGTTTAAATCATGATCCTCAAATCTGAGGTTATGTTTGTTTCTATCCATTGGGCAGATTTTTTTGAAAGACTAAGATGCCACGGTGGACTATGAATTTTTCTATAGTTTAGCAAGGGAACACCACCAGTTTATGACCTCCTTTTTAGTGCTGTAAAGCAAGGGGTTTCCAAACTTTTTGATTCAGGGGCCACATTAAGCTATGAAAAAATGACAAATTCATATATATACAAAACTATACCCCCAAGAAAAAAATATATATATATATGTATATATGTATATATATATATATATATATATATATATATATATATATATATATATATATATATATACACACAGGGAGGCATAAAGTATTTAGTCAGGCACCGATTGAGCAAGTGCTCCCACTTAAAATGATGGCAGACGTCTGTCATTTTCATCATAGGTACACTTCAACCGTGAGAGACAGAATGTGAAAAAAAAATCCAGGAATTCACAGTGTAGGGATTTTTAAGAATTTATTTGTAAATTATGGTGGAAAATAAGTATTTGGTCACTTCAAACAAGGAAGATCTCTGGCTCTCTCAGACCTGTAACTTTTTGTTTAAGAATCTCTTCTGTCCTCCACTCATTACCTGTATTAATGGAACATGTTTCAACTCGTTATCTGTATAAAAGACACCTGTCCACAGCCTCAAACAGTCAGACTCATACTCCACTATGGCCAAGACCAAAGAGCTGTCGAAGGACACCAGGAAAAGAATTGTAGACCTGCACCAGACTGGGAATAGTGAATCTACAATAGGCAAGCAGCTTGGTGTGAACAAATCAACTGTGGGAGCAATTATCAGAAAATGGAAGACATGCAAGACCACTGATAATCTCCCTCGATCTGGGGCTCCACGCAAGATCTCATCCTGTGGGGTCAAAATGATCATGAGAACGGTGAGCAAAAATCACACAACCACATGGGGGGACCTGGTGAATGACTTGCAGAGAGCTGGGACCAAAGTAACAAAGGTTACCATCAGTAACACACTACGCCGACAGGGAATCAAATCCTGCAGGGCCAGACGTCTCCCCCTGCTTAAGCCAGTGCATGTCCAGGCCCGTCTGAAGTTTGCCAGAGAGCACATGGATGATACAGCAGAGGATTGGGAGAATGTCATGTGGTCAGATGAAACCAAAATTGAACTTTTTGGTACAAACTCAACTCGTCGTGGTTGGAAAAAAGAAGAATACTGAGTTGCATCCCAAGAACACCATACCTACTGTGAAGCATGGGGGTGGAAACATGATGCTTTGGGGCTGTTTTTCTGCTAAGGGGACAGGACGACTGACCATGTTAAGGAAAGAATGAATGGGGCCATGTATGCTGAGATTTTGAGCCAAAACCTCCTTTCATCAGTGAGAGCTTTGACAATGAAACGTGGCTGGGTCTTCCAGCATGACAATGATCCCAAACCTGGTGCCTATCTCAGCTACAATCGGGCGGAAGGCGGTGTACCCGTCAGTGATCCTGTTCTGTCTCCCTGTAATGTTTGTTTCAACTTGAATGGGATTGTGCTGAAAATTTTAATTTTCCTGAAGGAACTCTCCTGACGGAATAAATAAAGTACTATCTAATCTAATCTAATATATATATATATATATATATATATATATATATATATATATATATATATATATATATATATGATAGGTAATTGGCAACACTAAATTGGCCCTAGTATTTGAATGTGAGTGTGAATGTTGTCTATGTTGGCCATGCGATGAGGTGGCTTAAGCCAGTGCATGTCCAGGCCCGTCTGAAGTTTGCCAGAGAGCACATGGATGATACAGCAGAGGATTGGGAGAATGTCATGTGGTCAGATGAAACCAAAATTGAACTTTTTGGTACAAACTCAACTCGTCGTGGTTGGAAAAAAGAAGAATACTGAGTTGCATCCCAAGAACACCAGACCTACTGTGAAGCATGGGGGTGGAAACATCATGCTTTGGGGCTGTTTTTCTGCTAAGGGGACAGGACGACTGACCATGTTAAGGAAAGAATGAATGGGGCCATGTATGCTGAGATTTTGAGCCAAAACCTCCTTTCATCAGTGAGAGCTTTGACGATGAAACGTGGCTGGGTCTTCCAGCATGACAATGATCCCAAACCTGGTGCCTATCTCAGCTACAATCGGGCGGAAGGCGGTGTACACCCTGTATAAATCGCCACCTCATCGCATGGCCAACATAGACAACATTCACACTCACATTCAAATACTAGGGCCAATTTAGTGTTGCCAATCAACCTATCATATATATATATATATATATATATATATATATATATATATATATATATATATATATACATATATATATATATATATATATATATATATATATATTAGATTAGATTAGATAGTACTTTATTTATTCCATCAGGAGAGTTCCTTCAGGAAAATTAAAATTTTCAGCACAATCCCATTCAAGTTTAAACAAACATTACAGGGAGACAGAACAGGATCACTGACGGGTCTGCCGGCTTCCAGCGCCCCTTACAAAAAAGATGAGATAAAGGTAAACAAAGGGGGGCAGGGGGGGAGAAAAAAATAGAAGATTAAAATAAAATTTAAAAAATCGGTCTTTGCCTGGGCCCTGGAGAGGAGGTGCAGACTGAGGCCAAGGGAAAAAAACAAATAAATAAAAAAAATAAAAAAACAACTCATAACCATGGTACACATCCCTCTTCCATGTGTGTAAGAGGGAAACATCAAACATCAAAGAACACAGAGGACATTAAAGACATTAAAGCAGCAGATACAACCAGACACTTCTACATACAGCTATGAATAAAAATTAAAAGAAACATATCCACTGTGGTGGCCTCTGCGGTGTTCCACGCCATCGTGCGCTGGGGTGGAGGGAGGATGGCCAGAGACAGGAGCAGACCCAACAAAGCAACCAAGACAGCCGACTCCACTCTCGGCCAGTGTCCAGTCCGAATGGATGAGCGAGGATACGTCCAAGGTGACTGAGGTGTCCGACACCTGCTCACCCAGTCAAGACACCGTGAAGCCTCTCCGTCCCAGCGCTCAGTGCTAGCTCCGCAGCCCTGTCCCTTCATCCGCATCTCCTCCAGTACATCCAAACATACTCTGGTGTAGCAGACACCCAGCAGCTGGTCTCCATAGCCAAAAGGCTCCCAGGAGGCAGATCCAGAAGTCCACAAAAAAAGCACCACAGAGGTCACGAAAGTGCCACTCCTTGTCACACAGTCCCAAAGGGTCCCGGACCAAAAGGCAAAAAAATATAATAAGACATGAAAACAAGAGGGAAACACAAAAGGATGACACAAGAGCACAGAGCTCCTGCCTACAGCAGCCACTACAGCAGCGCCATCTTGGAAAAAAAAAAAAGAAAAAAAAAATATATATATATATATATATATAGTATATACAGCATATACATGGGTGTAATTTAAAATGTTGTGTTGATCTTTGATGTCTTTTGGGATGTCAACATATACAAAATATTCTGATGGCCAGTCTGAGGATGCTGCCAGATTGCACAGTTTGCTCTAAAGCATCCCTATCCATACATTATTGGGCTGAAACAGTTCACACAATCTGATTTTATGACAGTTTTCAGTCACGTTGTTCGGTTTGGTTCAGAATCAGCTTTATTGGCCAGGTTTGCTTAGCCAACAAATAATTTGACTTAATAGTATTAGCCAGTCAACTGTGGTAATTTCATGTGTTAACATGGCCCTAGTATACATCGTCCAAAAGAAGGGCTGGCACTAAAACATACTTTCCAATTGTCATTTTAATTGTCTTGTCCTTTGTATAAGTAAAATGTGTTTTATAAATAAAAAGAGATGAGACAAGCGAAACTGTCATTTATTTATTTCAAATGTGTATCCCTCTCTCTCTCTCTCTCTCTCTCTTTCTTTTCTCTTTCTCTCTCTCTCCACATTGCACAGCATTAGGCTCAATGATGAGTACCTTGTTTGTAGGCCTTGGGTCAGCTTTGCTCAGTGGCAGTATCGTAGTTTGTGAATTCTACCCTGATGTGTAATTGTTGCTTGTTGAAAACTTTACCCCGATACCCTGCCTTGATGATTTGGCTATTACAATTATTGACAGTCTGTACAGAGACTATACTGTGTCAAGAATGCTTATCTTTTGTTTTGTGTTTTATTTCATTCATAAAGGTAAAACAAAAAAACAATGAACTTAACATTTGAATTAAATAATGAATGAAAAGGAGCAGAAATGTTTATAACTTATCTCTGCCCCCTATTCATACATTTCCAATATGCGTTGTTCAATTCAAAAGACTGGCTATATTTATATACAGTATATTTTTTGTATTTTTATTTTATTTGATTTTTTTTCATAACATACACATTTCATAACAAACAACAAATAACTAACCATGGAAACAATCATTTACTCCAAGTGAACCATTTGAGTTGTCTACATGTATGCACATTGATACTAGTAGAACATTTGCAGTTACATTTATTAAAACAAACAGACATGAGAGACTGAGAATTGTGAGTGTGGCAATCAGAAACATACCCTGTTGTAAAAGACAACTTAGGAATGTAGGCTTAGTAATGAGAAAACGTTGTTTGTGACAAACACAAGGTAGCTTTGCACAGTGGCAGTATTATTATTGCTATTATTATTATTATTATTGTTATTTTTATGATAAATTTCTATTTGAAAACTTTACTCTATACCCCGCTTTGACAACATTTTTGACTTTTTGTACTGTACAACAAACTGATGTGACCGGATATCCGGTTCGAAAGGTGACATTGTTGGCTAGGCCGCTTACAAACCCCTCAATCGATAAAGGTTCAGTTGTGAATATTTTGGTTAATCAAGTGTAGATGAGGGCTTCACGGTGGCAGAGGGGTTAGTGCGTCTGCCTCACAATACGAAGTTCCTGCAGTCCTGGGTTCAAATCCAGGCTCGGGAACTTTCTGTGTGGAGATTGCATGTTATCCCCGTGAATGCGTGGGTTCCCTCCTTGTACTCCGGCTTCCTCCCACTTCCAAAAAAAACCATGATTGGCAACACAAAAATTGGCCCTAGTGTTTGAATGTGAGTGTGAATGTTGTCTGTCTATCTCTGTTTACCCTGCGATGAGGTGGCGCCTTGTCCAGGGTGTACCCCGCCTTCTGCCCGATTGTAGCTGAGATAGGTGCCAGTGCCCCCCGCGAACCCAAAAGGGAATAAGCGGTAGAAAATGGATGGATGGAAGTGTAGATGAAGAGGCATATAACCACTTGAGCCAATTGGTTAAAAAAATTCTCAAAGCTTCAATGCATGCTTCGGCACAAGACACCACCTGCTGGTCAAATGTATGATTAAAAACAGCTGCATTTTTACCACTTAATTAATGTGTGGTGCTTTGAATTGTCGCTCTGTTATGGCTCCTGGAAATGACAATTAATTACAATGAATGTTTGACCAAATAGTTTTGCGAGTTAAATTAACACAGGAAATAAAATATCATTTTTTTTCGTTATGGGAGTAGACTTGCTAGGTTTTATTTTGAATATTTTGTTGGTACACTTACAAGTAAACACATATAGTTAGTGGCAAAGTAAAATGTGTATCGTTTAATGTTCTTGGGCTATTGAACCCCCCAAAAAACGCTGTAGAATCTGGTCAAAAGTGAAGACAGAACAAGCCCACATATTATATTTACTGGAGACCCATTTGGCTGATAAGGAGCATGTTAAACTAAAGAGAATGGGCTTCACTCATTTGTTTTCGTCATATAAATTAGGACATAGGAGAGGAGTTACTATCCACTATCCTAATCTCCAAAAAGCTAAATTTTGAAAAAGTACTGGAATTTGGTGTTTAGGAGGGTAGGTTTATTTTAGTAAAGGGAAAGATAAGTGGGAACCCAATCACCTTATTGAATGTATATTTACCCCCTGGGAGTGATCTTTTCTTCCAAAAAAATCACCAATATTATTGCAACGGAAACCGAAGGTCTTTTGATTTGTGGGGGGGATTTAAATATCTATTTACAGCCAAAATTGGACTCTTTTAGTATAAAATACATAACGTTAAACCCCTTTATAAGAAAGTAAACTCACTTTTTGAGGAAGTAGGCTTAATTGACATAAAGCGAGACTTTTTCCCAGACAGAAGGGATTATACTTATTCTCTGCTCCACACTGTCTTTGTACAAGAATAGATTATTTTCTAACATTTGGGAAGGAGAAAGATAAAATATGTACCTTTGAAATTGGGACGATAGATCTAAGTGACCATGCACCTATAAACCTATCTGTTGACTTTAATCTGAGGGCAAAAAATAATACATGGTAACTAAATTCAAATCTGTTGAATGACCTATCTTTTAAGACACAAATTAAATCTGAAATTAATCTCTTCTTGGAGTTCAATGACACAGGAGAGGTTTCACCTCCCATGTTATGGGACATCCTGAAGGCTTGTTTTAAGAGGGAAAATTATAGCAATATCTTCATTTAGAAAAAAAAATAGAACACAAAATCAGATGACTTAAAAACAAAAAAGACAAGAATTAGTAAGAAGACACAAACTAAATTTGGCACAGGATACATTAAGGGAAATAAGAAATATTAGGAATGAAATTAACAGTTTGGCCACACAAGAAATACAAAAAAATCTAATGTTTTTGAAACAGAGACACTATGAAAGTGGGTCTAAGTCTATGAAAATATTGGCCTGGAAACTAAAAAAAAAGATAGCAGAAAACACAATTCATAAAATGTGGGATTCAAGAACAAAAGTGATAAAAAATAAACCAAACGAAATTCAGGAAGCCTCCAAATATTTTTATAAAACTTTATACCCCGAGGTCTCTAGTAGGACCATAACCCAAATTGACAGCTTCCTGAACTTCCTGGATTTACCTATTTTAGATGAAAAACAAAACCAAACAATGTCTGCAGATATAACTGCAAATGAATTAAAAGTTGCAATTAGTAGGCTTAAATTAAGTAAATCGCCGGGATCAGACAGTTACACGGCTGAGTGGTATAAGGAATTAAAAAAATAATGAATACCTGTTTTACTCCCCACATTGAATTGGGTCTTAAAAAAGGCACAAACACCACTTAGTTGGAGGGAGGCAATTATCTCAGCTATACCAAAAGAAGACAAAGATAGAATTGAATGTGGATCTTACAGGCAATTATCGGTTCTCAATGTTGATTATAAACTTTTTACTTCCATTATGGCCAAACGATTAGAAGATTTCTAATGATCAAACATGTGTTATACATCAACGCCAAACACAAGACACCAAAAGAAAGACTACATATTATGGATCATATAAAAAGAAAAAATATCGACGAAATTGTTATCAGTGTGGATGCTGAAAAGGCCTTTGATTCGGTCAATTGGAATTTTCTCTACAGAGTTCTTTATAAATTTGTTTTTCAGGATACAATCATTACCACTATAAAGGCACACATATAACAATCCTACTGTTAAGATTAAAGTCAATGGATACTTCAAACAGTTTTACCCTAGAAAGGGGCTCTAGACAGGGATGTGCATGATCTTTATTACTCTTTGCATTATATCTGGAGTCATTAGCTCAGTCTATCAGACAAAATGAAATATTAAGAGAATTATGATTAAAGCAGTGGTTCTCAAATGGGGGTACCCGTATCCCTGGTGGTACTTGAAGGTATGCCAAGGGGTACGTGAGATTTTTTTTTAGATATTCTAAATATAGCAACAATTCAAACATCCTTTATAAATATATTTATTGAATAATACTTCAACAAAATATAGATATAAGTTCATAAACTTTGAAAAAAAATGCAACAATACAATATTCAGTGTTGACAGCTAGATTTTTTGTGGACATGTTCCATAAATATTGATGTTAGAGATTTATTTTTTTTTGTGAAGAAATATTGAGAATGAAGTTGATGAATCCAGATGGATCTCTATTACAATCCCCAAAGAGGGCACTTTAAGTTGATGATTACTTCTATGTGTAGACATCTTTATTTATAATTGAATCACTTGTTTATTTTTCAACAAGTCTTTAGTTATATTTATATATTTATTTCCAAATAGTTCAAGAAAGACCACTACGAGTGAGCTATATTTTGCACTGTTATACAATTTAATAAATCAGAAACTGATGACATAGTGCTTTATTTTACTTTTTTATCTCTTTTTTTCAACCAAAAATGCTTTGCTCTGATTAGGGGGTACTTGAATTAAAAAAGGACGGCATTTTGGTCTACCTCGGGCACCCAACATACTTGCTCCCTAAATGAATGCAAGCAATCCTGGAAGATAGCAGTTTACAAACCTACATAACTAACATTGATAACCCATGGGTGAAATGAATACTTAAAGTGTGGAAAATGATCTTAAAGGAATACAATACTCGAGAATGATATTGCAGTTCTTAAATGGTGTGCCTATGATACAGAGTTTACACCTAATAAATTAGACTCAAGATTTAAGGACTGGATATCTAAGGGTATAACAGCTTTATGTAGTGTAATGAAAGATTAACAAATGCTTAGTTTGGAAACTATTAAAAGGACATATATATTAGAAAACCAATATTTGCAGTTGTGGCATTTTGTTAATATGAAGGTGAAAAGTGTCACAAAGACGAGTATATGTTTGATTGAACTGTTTACAAAAGCCTACATTTCAAAAATTGTTGATAGAACTGTTTCATGTTTGTATAAGGGTCTGTTGAATACGAAATCGTACTCAACTTCATATATTAAAACAAAATGGGAGAAGGAAGGAGGGATAACTATATCTGAGGAAGAATGGACAATTATATGGAAATATCAATGGACTTGTACCAGCTCACCCAAGTGGAGGGAGTTTGGCTGGAAAAGTTTGATCATACATTTTATTATACCTTCTCAGAAGTCTCACTATGGTAACAACTCCCCTGCCTGTTGGAGAAATTGTGGGAATTCAAATGCAAACTACTACCATGTTTTCTGGGACTGCTCCGCCCTAAAGGACTATTGGAAAGAGATACACCAAGCTCTACAGGATATTTTCAAACGTGAAATACCCCTTGAAAGTAAAACTTAGGTTTTTGGACATGTACCTCAGGACTGGCTGAAGAAAGATAAACACTTAATGAATATCCTACTAGTGGCCTGTAAAAAGACCATTACGAGGAACTGGATATCCCAGGAGAGCCCAACTTTGAAGCAATAGATGGAAATCACAATGGACCAGTGACGTGAGGTTCATGGCTGGTGAGGCACTGACTTCATCACAGTCAGATTTACAAACATATGAACCCTAAAGAGTATCTTATTCACCATTTGATTGGCAGCAGTTAAAGGGTTATGTTTAAAAGCTCATACCAGCATTCTTTACACATACAAACTGTAGCACACAAAAAAGCACGTTTAATAAAAAAACTTTATTATGGTCTTACCTTTACTTATAAATGAAGTCAATGCGCCGCTCCTTCTGAACAAAAACATTGATAACTTGTTTATAGAAGTCTTCCTTATCTCTCTTCAGTTTTAAAAGTCTCTGTCTTGATGGAGATCACTGTCTGAAGCAAACCTTTTAGCTCCGGCGTTGGTCTTCCTTTAATTATTACCTCCTGCTTCGATTGAAAGTCCAGTTTAGAAAACTGTTTTATCTTAGATATGTAATCATCCGTGTTAAAAGTCCAGAGGAGAGTAAAAAATAAACACACGCTGCTCTCTCTTGCTGCTTGTTGTAACTTCTTCTGGAGCCGAGTTGTGGGAAGAATGATCCCTTGGATCACTAGCGCCCTCTATCACCAGGAGGCGGGAGAACATAGTGCGTCTTTGCAGCCGTTTTATGATTGCCCAGCACAGGAAATACGTTACACACATACAGTTGTTGACAAAATTCACTGTACATTATATACCTCAGCTAACTAAACTATGGAAATGTATAATATAATTCATATAGCAATACGGTCTCACTGCACAGCAGCCATCAGTTAGCTGAGTCATTGCGCAATCCATGGGGAGGCTCAACTGGCTGCTGAATCACCGCAAGTCTCTTCTCAGTATTTCAACAGCAAATGTGAAAATTCAGCTTGGATAAAAATAATATAAAACTGGTGAAGTTAAATGGAAAATAACCTTATAAAGTATAATCACTGGATACATATAACAATTTAATTAATGTTTTATCTTTTTACATTTTTTTTCTTTCCATGATGGCACGTCACTGCAATGGACATATGTAAAATTGAGACGATAACTGCCTTTATTGGGACGGCGTGGCACATTGGGAGAGTGACCGCGCGCAACCCGAGGGTCCCTGGTTCAATCCCCACCTAGTACCAATCTTGTCACGTCTGTTGTGTCCTGAGCAAGACACTTCACCCTTGCTCCTGATGGGTGCTGGTTAGCGCCTTGCATGGCAGCTCCCTCCATCAGTGTGTGAATGTGTGTGTGAATGGGTGAATGTGGAACTAGTGTCAAAGCGCTTTGAGTACCTTGAAGGTAGAAAAGCGCTATACAAGTACAACCCATTTATCATTTATTTATTAATTATAACTTGGAGACATTTACTTCATACTGGGAAAACTGGGTCTAGTATGTCCCGCCCCATAAGCCTGACTTGAATTTTTCGAATTAGTGATTGTACAGCCTAAAAAAAAAAAAAAAAATTACTCCCTCCCTATATGTGAATATATATATATATATATATATATATATATATATATATATATATATATATATATATATATATATATATATATATGAAAGTGTGTGCCCGATTGTAGCTGAGATAAGCGCCAGCGCCCCCCGCGACCCCAAAGGGAATAAGCGGTAAAAGATGGATGGAGATATATATATATATATATATATATTGTGTGTGTGTGTGTGTGTATATATATATATCTGTTTATATTCTTTTTCTGATTATTATTATTAATGTATTATTTTGTTGATGTATTTGTAAATACTACTTTGTTTTTTGCTGTTTCTTTCTTTTTTGGGGGCGGGTATGGTTAGGATATAAACACAAATATTTTGACATTTAGGGCAGACAACAAATGTATGTGAATATGATGTAATGGGTAGGTATGTCTGATTCTTGATGTCTATTAAAAAAAAAAGGAAAAAAAAAGAGGAAATAGAATATTATTTATGTGTTATATGTCTATATGTATTGTGTTTTATGTATTTTGCCAACATGGTAGAATTATATTATATGTGTTTTCTGTCACCTTTAAGAAATGGTATCAAAAGGAAAATAACAATATAATTTAACCTATACAATATTGTACAGAATAGAGCAGATTTATTTTATTTTTAAATGTTTGGGTTTAAGCGATTGTTTTTTTGTTTTTCCTTGGCAAAACCTCTCCATCAACCAGCTATCAATTTCTGGTGACTGGTTAAAAAATAATAAATACACACGCATTTCTTTATTAAATGTAATCTTTACAGTGAAAAACACATTGGAGAACTGACGTTGCAGAGGATCGAACCCACTACCACAGGTTGGCTGACTGTTTCAAATAAGTTAGCTATTTAATATTTATATAACAAAGCTGTAACCTGTTTGGCTTAAGTTTTCCATAATTTTTTGATTCTATTGGCATTCCAAAAAATATTTGTATTCTTTATTCAGATTCCAAACTGACCACAACTCTCAGAAGCTCACATTTTTACTGAGTTTGGTTGGTTCATGAGTTGTCAAATCTCTCTGCAAAATTTAAAACGTGTTTCGAAGCGGCCAGGTGGTACAGCCTGGCAGTGAGGCTTCACATGTCATTTCCGACTCCTCCCCTTCGCGGAAAGCCACAAACCTCGCAATGCAAGTCGCGGATGTACTTTGTTGAAATTTTAGAAATACCACTTTCAGACGGGACAAATTATTAGGAAAACCAATTTATTTTACACATAGGGAGGGCATAACGCCGCCTTAAAGCAGGGGTCTCAAACTCAATTTACCTGGGGGCCACTGGATACAGAAACAGGGTGAGGCTGGGCCGCAAGAAAATATCTCTTAAAAGTTAAAGTTAAAAGTTAAAATACTAATGATTGTCACACACACACTAGGTGTGGTGAAATTTGTCCTCTGCATTTGACCCATCCCCTTGATCACCCCCTGGGAAATGAGGGGAGCAGTGGGTAGCAGCGGTGCCGCGCCCGGGAATCATTTATGGTGATTTAACTCCCAATTTTTATGGCTGGCTCACATCGTGGTCACTCCGTGATCACTTACGACCGCCAGACACTTCTGGATGTGGACATATCGGGCCGTTTTGGAATGATAGACGCGTGCTTGCTAGACCTGCTAACTAGCACGGGAATACTTCGGCGGCTACATCCAGCGGCCTGTGAAGCAGGGGAGTATAGTAGCAGCGGGGGCCGTCTACGGAGCAGACGCCAGCGGTGTGATCGGAAACGCGGATGCCGAGCGGGACTAAAAACAAAGCAGACAGCTAATCCCCACAGAACACCACTTCCCTCCATCCTGAAGCCGGATTTAAATGGAAGATGCGAGACTACTGGTCTGGGTAAGGAATCAGTTAAATTAGAACAAGTTAAATTAGAACATGCGCATATTGCCCGTCCCCTTAAAAGGGGTGGGGGGGGGGGGGGCTCGCACTAATATACAACGAAAACTTTAACCTTAGTCCTAACATAAATAATAAATATAAATCGTTTGAGGTGCTTACTATGAGGTCTGTCACACCGCTGCCTCTACACCTGGCTGTTGTCTACCGCCCCCCAGGGCCCTATTCGGACTTTATCAATGAATTCTCAGAGTTCGTTGCTGATCTAGTGACGCACGCCGATAATATAATCATAATGGAGGACTTTAATATTCATATGAATACCCCATCAGACCCACCGTGCGTAGCGCTCCAGACTATAATTGATAGCTGTGGTCTTACACAAATAATAAATGAACCCACACATCGCAACGGTAATACGATAGACCTAGTGCTTGTCAGGGGTATCACCATTTCCAAAGTTACGATACTCCCGTTTACTAAAGTATTGTCTGATCATTACCTGATAAAATTCGAGGTTCAGACGCATGTTCGTCAAACTAATAATAATTATAACTGCTATAGCAGCTGCAACATTAAGACAGCCACAACGACAACTCTTGCTGACCTACTGCCCTCGGTAATGGCACCATTCCCAAAGTATGTGGGCTCTACTGATAACCTCACTAACAACTTTAACGACGCCCTGCGCGAAACCATTCATAACATAGCACCGCTAAAGTTAAAAAAGGCTCCAAAAAAGCATCCCCCGTGGTTTACAGAATAAACTAGAGCTCAGAAATTATTATGTAGAAAGCTGGAACGCAAATGGCGCACGACTAAACTTGAGGTGCACCATCAAGCATGGAGTGATAGTTTAATAACTTACAAACGCATGCTTACCTTAGCTAAAGCTAAATATTACTCAAACCTCATCCACCGTAATAAAAACGATCCTAAATTTTTGTTTAGTATGGTAGCATCGCTAACCCAACAAGGGACCCCTTCCAGTAGCTCCACCCACTCAGCTGATGACTTTATGCAATTCTTTAATAAGAAAATTGAAGTCATTAGAAAGGAGATTAAAGACAATATGTCCCAGCTACAACTGGGTTCTATTAACACTGATACGATTGTATATACGGCTGATACTGCCCTCCAAAATAGTTTATCTCGTTTTGAGGAAATAACATTAGAGGAATTGTTACAGCGTGTAAATGGAATAAAACAAACAACATGTTTACTTGACCCTCTTCCTGGGAAACTTATCAAGGAGCTATTTGTATTATTAGGTCCATCAGTGCTAAATATTATAAATTTATCACTTTCCTCGGGCCCTGTTCCCCCAATATTCAAAAAGCGGTTATTCATCCTCTTCTTAAAAGACCTAACCTCGATCCTGACCTCATGGTAAACTACCGACCGGTGTCTCACCTTCCCTTTATTTAGAAAATCCTCGAAAAAATTGTTGCGGAGCAGTTAAATGAACACTTAGCGTCTAACAATCTATGTGAAACTTTTCAATCCGGTTTCAGGGCAAATCAGTCTACGGAGACAGCCCTCGCAAAAATGACTAATGATCTATTGCTAACGATGGATTCTGATGCGTCATCTATGTTGCTGCTCCTCGATCTTAGTGCTGATTTCGATACCGTCGATCATAATATTTTATTAGAACGTATCAAAACACAAATCGGTATGTCAGACTTAGCCCTGTCTTGGTTTAACTCTTATCTTACTGATAGGATGCAGTGCGTCTCCCATAACAATGCGACCTCGGACTACGTTAAGGTAACGTGTGGAGTTCCCCAGGGTTCGGTCCTTGGCCCTGCACTTTTCAGCATCTACATGCTGCCGCTCATTGACATACGCAAATACGGTGTCAGCTTTCACTGTCATGCTGATGACACCCAACTCTACATGCCCCTAAAGCTGACCAACACGCCGGACTGTAGTCAGCTGGAGGCGTGTCTTAATGAAATTAAACAATGGATGTCCGCTAACTTTTTGCAACTCAACGCCAAAAAAACGGAAATGCTGATTATCGGTCCTGCTAGACACCGACCTCTATTTAAAAATACAACTGTAACATTTGACAACCAAACAATTAAACAAGGCGACACGGTAAAGAATCTGGGTATTATCTTCGACCCAACTCTCTCCTTTGAGTCACACATTAAAATCGTTACTAAAACGGCCTTCTTTCATCTCCGTAATATCGCTAAAATTCGCTCCATTCTGTCCACTAAAGATGCTGAGATCATTATCCATGCGTTTGTTACGTCTCGCCTCGACTACTGTAACATATTATTTTCGGGTCTCCCCATGTCTAGCATTAAAAGATTACCGTTGGTACAAAATGCGGCTGCTAGACTTTTGACAAGAACAAGAAAGTTTGATCACATTACGCCTATACTGGCTCACCTGCACTGGATTCTTGTGCACTTAAGATGTGACTTTAAGGTTTTACTACTTACGTATAAAATACTACACGGTCTAGCTCCATCCTATCTTGCCGATTGTATTGTACCATATGTCCCGGCAAAAAAATCTGCGTTCAAAGGACTCCGGCTTATTAGTGATTCCCAAAGCCCAAAAAAAGTCCGCGGGCTATAGAGCGTTTTCATTTCGGGCTTCAGTACTCTGGAATGCCCTCCCGGTAACAGTTCGAGATGCCACCTCAGTAGAAGCATTTAAGTCTCACCTTAAAACTCATTTGTATACTCTAGCCTCTACAACAGTGGTTCTCAACCTTTTTTCAGTGATGTACCCCCTGTGAACATGTTTTAATTGAAGTAATCAGAGCAAAGCTTTTTTGGTTGGAAAAAAAGAGATAAAGAAGTAAAATACAGCACTATGTCATCAGTTTCTGATTTATTAAATTGTATAACAGTGCAAAATATTGCTCATTTGTAGTGGTCTTTCTTGAACTATTTGGAAAAAAACTAAAAAACTTGTTGAAAAATAAACAAGTGATTAAATTATAAATAAAGATTTCTACACATAGAAGTAATCATCAACTTCCTCTTTGGGGATTGTAATAGAAATCCACCTGGAATCATGAATTTCATTCTAAACATTTCTTCACAAAAAAATAAATCTTTAACATCCATATTTATGGAACATGTCCATAAAAAGTGTAGCTTTCAACACTGAATGTTGGATTGTTGTATTATTTTTTCACAGTTTATGAAGTTACATTCCTATTTCATTGAAGTATTATTCAATAAACATATTTATAAAGGATTTATGAATTGCTGCTATTTTTTATAATATTTTTATAATAAATCTCAATTTCCCCTTGGCATACCTTCAAGTACCTTCAGGGGTTCGCGCACCCCCTAGAATAGCACTACTACTCTACTACATGTCATCGCACACACTTTTACATCCCACAACCAATGTGCCGGGTCTGTAACATGTTGTAGAAGACTTGTGCAGAACAACGTATGTGGCTGCAAGATATACTTGTTGAACAGCCATACATGTCACATTATTTTTTACTCTCCTCTGGACATTTAACACGGATGATTACATATCTAAACAACTTTGACACTGTTACAAATATATGCGCCACACTGTGAACTGACACCAAACAAGAATGACAAAACCTTCTTGGGAGAATTTCCGCACCCTAACAGAACTTAAACACAAGAGAACAAATACCCAGAACACCTTGCAGCCCTAACTCTCCCGGGCTACAATATACAACACCTCAACCGACACAAGTAGGGAGGGTAGAGTTTTGGGGGGTTGGTGGTAGCGGAGGGTGTATATTGTAGCCTGGAATAGTTAGGGCTGCATGGGATTCTGGGTAATTGTTCTGTTGTGTTTATGTTGTATTACGATGCGGATGTTCTCCCGAAATGTGTTTGTCTTTCTTGTTCGGTGTGGGTTCACAGTCTGGTACATGTTTGTAACAGTGTTAAAGTTTTTTTTACGGCCACCCTCAGTGTGACCTGTGTAGCTGTTGATCAAATATATTTTGCAATATCACACGTGCGTCTTGCTTGGCCAGATGCAACATATAACTGGGCTTGCACGCTGCCAGTTCAGGATGTAGGGGGCGCTAAAGGCAGTGCCATTATGGCACTCCCCGAATATTGTTGATATGGTAAAAATCGGCTTTGAGAGAATTGGTGCCCTGAAATTAAGGGGTCTCCCGGGGAAAATTGCTACCGTGGACAAGTATGACGCTGTCAAGCGCCGTTCATATTAAACTCGCGGGCCGCACCAATATTAAATTGTCATATAAAAGTGCAGGCCGCGAAAAAACATCTCGCGGGCCGCAATTGGCCCGAGGGCCGCATGTTTGAGACCCCTGCCTTAAAGGCAACAGAGAGAATTCATCTGCAAGAACATGGCTAAAATTCTCCTTGCTTTTCGGAAGATTTCTGGTTCCAGAAGAAGTTTTAGTCTCTTAGTTTTACTCCGAAATCTTGTAGGGGTGGCCAACCAGTCAGAGACTAAGAGACCCCTTTTTTTTTTACTGTGTTACTGCAAAGAGCCAAATCCTACACATGGGCACACATGAACTTCATCCCATCCCTTCCACACACACACACACACACACACACACACACTTACTGCTTTGCTTACTTGGCATTACTTGTCGTGGACAAGGAATGCCAGTTTTTTATAAAACACATCCCAATCTGTCAAATCGAAGCATGCTTGTAAGGTCGCAATACTTTCCTCTGTCCAACACCTTACTGTTTTTACTGTATGCACGTGTTTCTTGCAGTACGGTTTATAGATGGGCATCAGCAGGACACTGCTGTAGTAAGATGCTCCAAAGGGAGGCATAGACATGGACCTGAAGGTACCAGGCATTGACCCATAACACAAGTCAATTGTGGAGTTTTTAAAGGTTGTTGCACAGGTGACATATTGTTCATAAGTTCTTAAGAGTCTTGTGTATCCGACACTGATTAAAGTCCCCAAGTATAAATTTAGGTGCGTCAGGTGAGATAGCATCAAGTCTGTTATTTACCTCCACAATAAGATGGGTGATTGCCGGGGTAGACAAGGGTGAAAAAAACCTGTTGAAACTCCCTTGGCCAGTAAAAAGGCACAAGTGAAATGGATAAAAGTTCAGGGGGGAATATTTTCTCCCGAACTGTGACGTTATTACAGTACCTCTTATTGATGTAGAAACATACTACACCTCCGCAAGGGGGCTTCACGGTGGCAGAGGGGTTAGTGCGTCTGCCTCACAATACGAAGTTCCTGCAGTCCTGGGTTCAAATCCAGGCTCGGGATCTTTCTGTGTGGAGTTTGCATGTTCTCCCCGTGAATGCGTGGGTTCCCTCCGGGTACTCCGGCTTCCTCCCACTTCCAAAGACATGCACCTGGGGATAGGTTGATTGGCAACACTAAATTGGCCCTAGTGTGTGAATGTGAGTGTGAATGTTGTCTGTCCATCTGTGTTGGCCCTGCGATGAGGTGGCGACTTGTCCAGGGTGTACCCTGCCTTCCGCCCGATTGTAGCTGAGATAGGCGCCAGCGCCCCCCGCGACCCCGAAAGGGAATAAGCGGTAGAAAATGGATGGACCTCCGCAAGATTTGTCCGTTATGCGGGGCAACCGGTACATTCTGGCAGGGCTGCTGATGTGTAGATCCTCATTGCTGTCGGAAGCGTTCAGTCAGGTCTCTGTGAAGGCCAGCAAACATGGGTCTCTAAAATCACGTTTACACCTTGCGTAAGCTTCTAGTTTGTCCATGTTATTACTGATGTGCCAGTTATCTAGCCCATATTTCCTCAGTCTGCGTTGGACACCTACTCTCTTCCCTCTTTCTGTGGCACTCTTTGTGCGATAGTTCATCTGTTGTTGCAAGGGTATTGCTCCGTAGCAAGTAGGGAATGGCGGAATTACGTCTGTGGTGGCAGTTCAAGCAGTATCTCCCGGCTGTAGGTGATCCTGTAGCCCGCAACGCGATCGTCAACATTTAATCCAAATGCGAGCCGAATAAAAAGAGTCCAAAAGACTAGAGAGGAGTAGATGCAACTCATTGTAAGAAAACTTCAACACATGCTCCAAGGGATAACAAGCGTGAGGACAAACGTTTGACAAAAAATAACGCCCAAGGTGCTCCAATTTCGCACAAACGAGAGCGTCCCCAGATTATACATGTCTTGTTTTAAAATTTAGAAAATACTAGAAGCATGTTACTTTTATAGGATGTGCTTTTTTATATTTGAAGATACGTGTGCCTATTGGTGTTGTCATTTATCAGAATTTTGCTTTTCTAGCTTTTGCTTTTCTAGCTTTTCAGGAGCGTTAATAGCATGGTGGATGTCTGGTTGGCTTTGTGGAAAACATAGAGTTGTAACATATCGACAGCCTCGTCATTCCGACCAAAGAGTGGAATTGTAGGGACCCAGATTGGAGGGTGCTTCTTGGTGCCTGGTGAGGCTGGATCTTTGAAAATCAGGGCACCCGGTCGTAAAAGTGTTCTTTTTCTTGGCCCTTTAACATGGCGTGCAAAACATCTTTCCATCTTCATAAGTGAGTCTTTTTCCGAAAAGTGGCTCCTGAAGCCAGCTGCTGGTATTTGTGCAGATTTTTTTTTTTTTACTGTGTGGGAATTTCTGTCTTCATACAGTATATCAAAGTATTTATATTTGATCCAGTGTACTACCTCCTTTTAAGACAATTTATTGGACTAAAAGCCAGAGCAGTCAACCTAATGTTACGCGCAAGCTCTTAAGGTGTTTACTAACAAACAATTGGGATATCCGCACTGGCTAATCTTCATTACCATAAGATACAAATATACTTGTCTCAGGGGATCAGCTCAGTGATTGAAACACATTTTTGTAATTTTTAATTTTATTTTGTTCTTCAAAATAGACACCCTTTGCTCTAATGCTTTGCACACTCCTGGTATTCTCTTGATGAGCTTCAAGCACACCTGTGAAGTGAAAAACATTTCAGGTGACTACCTCTTGAAGCTCATCAAGCGAATGCCAAGAGTGTGCGAAAAAGTAATCAGAGCAAAGGTTGGCTATTTTGAAGACACTAGAATAGTCATGAAAATAAAGAAAACATATTGAATGATAAGGTTAGTCCAAACTTTTGGCCTGTACTGTATGTGTATCTTATGTAATGGAGATCAGCCAGTGCGGATATTCTAATTTTATGTTAGTAAATACCTTAAGAGCTTGCGCTGAACATTAGGTTGACCACTATATATAATGGCTTTTAGCCCAATGCCTAGCGCACTTGACTCTCATTTGAAGGACGCAGGTTTGAACCCACGGCAGAAAGAAAGCAGGGGTTGGACCAGGCTGGTTAAATCGTCTAAATATTTTGATATACTGTATGAACACAGGAATTCCAACTCTGTAAAAAAAAAAACTTCCACACAAATGGGTTTGCCTGGAATTCACCGTTAAAAATGCAGTTACGACGGTAAATTACCGTAAAAAAATATGGTGTATTGTTAACCTGTTTACAAAAAACTATACAATTCACGGTAAAATACTTGCAGCTGTGTTTGCCAGGAATTCACTGTAAAACAAATGTTTCCCAATTTTAGTGTTGCCAATTAGCCTATTACCGGGTGCATATCTTTCGAGTTCCAGAGTACCTCTGGAGAACCCTCGCAGTCGCGGGGAGACCATGCAAAGTCCACACAGAAAGACCCCACGCCCAGGAGTCGAACCCAGGACCTTCTAACTGAGGCACGAGTGTTAACCACTGCTCCCCCATACCTAGTATCTGCAAAATGCCTGTGTTTCTGAGACATGTGAGCGGCACATGAGGATTTTCACTTGAAAGTATTTGTACAACATGTGATGACTGGTGGGCATGGTAATGCCGGGTTTGTCCCTCCGTGGATGCGATGACGTGAACACAACAAAAGGTAGGATCTTAAAATATTTATTTAACAAAAAGAGAGCTCTGAACAGAAATGCTGGAGCTAATAAAAAGGCAAACCAAAAACGCTAGTATGAAAACTAGGAAATACAAACAGAAAACTAAACTTGGCATGAAAGCACAAACGAGAAAACAAATCATCAGTATGAAAACTGGAATAATCAAGTGGCATAGCGTGAGAGCTAGCGAGAATAAAAGTAGAAAAAGTAGCAGTCGTCACTTGTTGCATGAGAGCAATTTTTTTCTGTTACGAAAATTGGAGAGTGGATCCCAAGGATGCAGAGACGTGGTTTGATATAGTTAAGTTCTTCCTTTATTTAGGTGGAAGTGGAACTGAATTTTTCATGTTTTTCTGTTGTTGGTTTGCACATCATGTTTTACTCTCACTCTCGCCCACAGTCTGGAGTGCAGCAGACACTGGGCAATCGTGCACACCTGAAAGCTGATTAGGTGGTCTATTTAGTCTGGGTGCTGACGGCCTGTCAGTGCCGGAACTTTATATTCCACTGCAAGTTCTCTCGCATGTGTCTTGGCCTCCTACAAACTCACAGTCTTTCTAGTCTGTCTTGTGCTCCTCTCAGGTTTGCTTATTTATATCCTAGCCTTGTCTATCGTCTTTAGTTAACATTTTGTTTCTTTGTTTTACTTCGTGTTTTGAAGTAAGTTATCCTAGCTTCGTCTAGCGTTTTCTGTTCAATTTTTTGATTGTTTTATATAGTTATTTATTCATGGTGTGTTTTGTATTTCCACCATCGCTTTTTGTTTTGGCTATGTTCCACTTCCACCTAAATAAAGGAAGAACTTAACTATATCAAACCACGTCTCTGCATCCTTGGGATCCACTCTCCAATTTTCGTAACACAACAGTTCATTAGATAACTTACAACATGGCCTTGTGCAACATGTTTCTTCAAGAAAGCTATTAAAAATGTGCCTTAAATGCTCTGTATCTGTTAAATAGCTGCTTGCAACCACTTCCGGCAGATTTAAGCACACAGCGTGGTTCATTTCGATACAGTTTACAATGAAGCACATAGACAAAACCACTCAATGTCTGAAACGACTTGCCACAAAAATACAGGGAAACATGTTGTTAGCCGAAAGTTAACTAGGCTAATGATTTAACACAAACCCCTAATACAATTACGGTATGCTATTTAACTTAACTTAAATAGAAAACTACAGTCAATTTTAGAGTATTTGCATGCATGTGACATTACAGTATTTGCAAATGCATTGTACAAATGTTCATTATTTTCACAGTAAGGTTGTGTGTTTTCTACCTATTATAACCATAGTAATTTAGGTTATCTACTGTTTCTTGGTTTGTGGGAATCCACTGTATTTACTACTCTGATAAAACTACTTTTGATTTTACTGTGTTTTAATGATGCTTTTAACAATTGCTTGCCATAGTTTTTACGGTCATTTTTTACAGTGTAGGCTGAGCCATCAGTTTGTGATGGTCCAGTGGTAGCATTTGCACAGTTTCTTTACAGAGGTTGATTTCTTGACAAGAGGATTGTGTTATTGCTATACTTGTTATTCTGTGTTCGTGTCAGGTCCAGTTGGTCCTAAATAACAACAATAATTTAAGAACACACCTAGAACATAAACTTGCATTAACACTTCAATTTTTCACAATAAAAAAGCTGAGTGTACTTGAGAACTTGACCAAATGATCCCTACTTCATCCAATGAAAAGAAGGCATGCTGCTTTCAGATTTCTTGATGAAACATGGCAGAAATGTTGAATATGCATACAGCATGCTAAACCGAAGACATGCCACTATTGCCCTTCTTGTAGTTATGCCACTAATATGGTCTGTGAATGTCATGTCGGTGTCAGGACTATGACTTGGATTTGTTTTGCTTCTCCTACGCAAAGGATGATTTGCACGAGCGAGACGTGAGTGTAAGTACATGATTAATTTATTTAAACACTACAATAGAAAAACAGGAAAACTAAGGGCGCGCACAATGGCGGATAATAAACTAGACTATACTCAAAAACAAAAAACAGCACAATGGCATGGCTATATACAAATAAACTAAAGATACTATCTATGGCACAAAGCGAAACAAAAACTTGCACTGAGGCATAAATACAAAAGGTCTTCTTGCCGTGGTCAAACAATAAACAGCGTGGCAAGGCATGAAGGTCGGCAAGGAAAGGTAGGTGCGTGGTCATGAGGGTTCAATACAAAGTCCGGTAGGTAGGTAAAGTTCCCAGGTCGAGGAACAGAAAACAAATGGCTTAAAATACTAGCTGTGGTAATTGGAAACAGGTGTGAGAGCTGAGGACCGGGGTGTGACTAGGAGACCAGGTGGAAACTAAGGGGTTACTATGGAAACAAATAAAACCAGGAAGTGCAAAACGGGAAACAAGAGTCCAAAAAACAAAACATAACATTAACAAACATAAAACCTGATTCACAGGCATGACAGTCGGTTAATTTGTCAGTTGGATTGTCAAAGGCGTTCTCGGTGTTTTGAACCAGGACAAGGTGTTTTGTTTTAGTTTACACCCGTGTATGATTACTTTGTTCATACAGTACAACGGACAAAAATCCAACAGGAGTTTCATTAAAACTGACTAAAGGTGCTAGTGTGAAAGTCTAATCTGATTTCTTTTGTTGAGATATAACAACATAGAGCAGCCAGAAAGCTCGGAAGGTGTTGTGCAACTCTTAGTAAATGTCACATTGATGCTGCCACAACCCTGGGAGTTTTTCTCATGTTATTTTTAATTACATTTGAGGTCTTAATAATGTTCGTCCGCATCCTGCATGCTTTACATCACTGTCAATATTGTTTTGAGAGCATCTCTGAGTATTATCTGTTAGGAAATGGCGGCACATTGGGTGATTTAAACTTCCTCCAAAATGCAGACCACACACAGAGGAGATCACTAAAGGAAGTTGAACTTTAATAGCTTGAATGATGACTTGAAGAATGTCCAGTATGATTAAAAAGAAAGCCCACACCTGTAAGATGCTTCTCCTGCGTCATTTGCATCGCTCTCCAAATTGCCTTGACTGAAAGCAGCCATGCACAGTAAATGGAATATATTTTCACGGCAGTGCAGTTTTATCCTTGTTATGGTCTTTGGGGTAAAATGAATGGCTTGATGGGGATTACTTTCCAGTACTAACATGAATCATGGATAAAATCCTCCTTAATGTCGATATGATACTCAATAAAGCTGACACTTGTCACTCCCAGGCTCACACTGTCAACACAGCAATCGAGTTGATTCATTCACACTCATGTTATTACATATTGTAGCTAGGTATAGAGAATTGGCAAATCAATCAAGTCGGGCAGTGTGACTTTACTTTAGCATTGGGGCAGTGGCATAAAGGTGAAGTTCAAACATGGAAACACGTCATTCTAACTCTGAAATAAAATCCAATGATATTTCCATAAATTATGAGATTTGTTCCGTTAGAACACGTGCTGTCTCATTTGAGGATATCCTCAATTGAAAAGAAAAGTCAAGGCATAAACACCGGTCATGTACTAAATAAAATACAAAATGACAAGAATTTAGTGTTTCAATGAGCTGATCCACTGGGACAAGAACATTTTTAGTACAGCTCTCCCACTTGTATGTTAGTAAACACTCTAAAAGCTTGCGCTGGACATTGGGTTGACAGCTGCTCTGGCTTGTAGCCCAATGTCTAGCGACCTCCACTCTCATTTGAAGGACGTAGGTTCAAACCCAGGGCAGAACAGAAGCAGGGGTTGGACCAGGCTGGTTACATTGCCTTAAATGGAGGTAGAACTTTGAATCAAATGTAAATACGGTGATATACTGTAAAAGCGCAGGAATTCCCACCCTGATTTGAAAAATTGTATATTTAAAAAATGCGCTTTTAAGACCATATCCGGTTGAAACACAGGTTAAAGGCCTACTGAAATGAGATTTTCTTATTTAAACAGGAATAGCAGGTCCATTCTATGTGTCATACTTGATCATTTCGCGATATTGCCATATTTTTGCTGAAAGGATTTAGTAGAGAACATCGACAATAAAGTTTGAAACTTTTGGTCGCTAATAGAAAAGCCCTGCCTTTACCGCAAGTATGTGCGTGTGACGTCACGAGTTACAGGGTTCCACACATATTCACATTGTTTTTAATGGGAGCCACCAGCAGTAAGAGCAATTCGGACCGAGAAAGCGACAATTTCCCCATTAATTTGAGCGAAGATGAAAGAGTCGTGAATTAGGATATTGAAAGTGAAGGACTAAAAAACAAAAAAGAAAAAAAAGTGACGGCTCTGGGCGGCGGCGAAGTGAGCATTTCAGATGTAATTAGACACATTTACTAGGATAATTCTGGAAGATCCCTTATCTGCTTATTGTTTTAATAGTGTTTTAGTGAGATTTTAAAGATTGTGAAGACATACCTCGAGGTCGGATAGTTGCGGTGAACACAAAGCGTCTCAGAGAGAAGCCGAGGAACCAAGCTCACAGCTGCCGCTGCTGCAGGACGACAAATAATCCAATGATTTCTCCGGTAAGTTATATATCTCAATTTCCCCATCCAAAAACATGCTGGTTGACGTAGAGAAAACATGTTCGCTTGACCGCTCCGCTTCACAACAAACAAAAACATCGGCTGTGTCTCGGTGCTAAAGACAGCTGCAATCCACCGCTTTCCACCAACAGCATTGTTTTTATAGTCTCCATTATTAAATGAACAAATTGCAAAAGATTCAGCAACACAGATGTCCAAAATACTGTGTAATTATGCGGTTAAAGCAGACGACTTTTAGCCGTAACTGGTGCTGAGCTAATATTTCCTGACGTCACGCGTACGCGTCATCAATCCGCGACGTTTTCAACAAGAAACTCGCGGGA
>NC_084627.1:31583741-31676241 GCF_033978795.1 Nerophis ophidion
TTTTCTCTAGTGACTCAAAGCACTTTACATAGTGAAACCCAATATCTAAGTTACATTTTTAAACCAGTGTGGGTGGCACTGGGAGCATGTGGGTAAAGTGTCTTGCTCAAGGACACAACGGTAGTGACTAGGGTGGCGGAAGCGGGAATCGAACCGGCAACCCTCAAGTTGCTGAGACAGCCGCTCTACCAACCGAGCTATACCGCCCCAGTGCAAGTTAAAACTTTACTATGCAAAGCAAAACCCATTTATCAACAACACCCAGAAACGTCGCCGGATTCGCTGGGCCTAAGCTCATATAAAATGGAAGGATGCAATGTGGAAAAGTGTTCTGTGGTTTGACGAGTCCACATTTCAAATTATATTTGGAAACTGTGGACGCGGTGTCCTCCGGAACAAAGAGGAAAACAACCAACCGGATTGTTATAGGCGCAAAGTTCAAAAGCCAGCATCTGTGATGGTATGGGGGTGCATTAGTGCACAAGGCATGGGTAACTTACACATCTGTGAAGGCACCATTATTGCTGAATGGTCCATACATGTTTTGAAGTAACATATGTTTTCATCCAAGCAACGTTATCATGGACGCCCCTGTTTATTTCAGCAAGACAATGCCAAGCCACGTGTTACAACAGCGTGGATTCATAGTAAAAGAGTGCGGGTACTTTCCTGGCCCGCCTGCAGTCCAGACCTGCCTCCCATCGAAAATGTGTGGCTCATTATGAAGCGTAAAATATGACAGCGGAGACCCCGGACTATTGAACGACTGAAGCTCTACATAAAACAACAATGGGAAATAATTCCCCTTTCAGTGCTTCAACAATTAGTTTCCTCAGTTCCCAAACATTTATTGAGTGTTGTTAAAAGAAAAGGTGATGTAACACAGTGGTGAACATGCCCTTTCCCAACTACTTTGGCACGTGTTGCAGCCATGAAATTCTAAGTTAATTTGAAAAAAAAAAAAAAGTTTATGAGTTTGAACATCAAATATCTTGTATTTGTAATCCATTCAATTGAATATGGGTTGAAAAGGATTTGCAAATCATTGAATTCCGTTAATATTTCCCAACTCATATGGAAACAGGGTTTGTAATTCAACAACCTAAAACAAAACACACAGAGGGCATTTTTCTTTGAGAAAAGCAAAATGCCACCAAGAACGCTATGACAAGAGACGCTAGCTGGTGCACCACTTTGAGCCTCGCATAGTTAGGGAGCCGGACGTTACCTCAGTTGAATAAAACCTATTGGTACCCTTTTTAACTGCATTTTAGACATCAAGCTATGGATGACAGTTAATTTTCTACAGCTCAACTAGGACAAAACAAAGGTTTCAATTATAGGTCCTAGAGGCCCAAAAGAGAAACTTTTACCAAAATTGCAAGATTTTAAACCAACCCAATAGACATGATATTTGACTCTGAACTGACTTTCATCCCATCCATCCATCCATCCATTTTCTACCGCTTGTCCCTTTCAGTGTCGCGGGACTTTCATCCCACATATCCAAAATATTTAAAAAATTGCTTTTTTCATCTTAAAAATATAATAAGAGTCTGGCCATTTCTCTCTCGGGCCAGCAGAGGGAGGCTAATGCATGCTTTTTTTTTCTGTTTTCGGATTATTGTAATGCTCTCTGTTATTCCCCCCAAAAATATTAGAAATCTAAAAATGTTTCAAAACTCAGCTGTACATATGCTGACGGACCAGAGGGTGGCACCATATTTACACCAGTTTTAGGCCATGTGCACACGAACAAGGAGAGTTTCAAAAACTCATATTTGAGGTTAAAACGATCTCCATCCACACTAGTGTTGTTTCAAAACTAGTAGTCTACACACAAACGCATACACTTGCTGTCATGCCAATCAGAAGCCTGGAAAAAGCAACCACAGCTGACTTGGTGTCATTACACCTCCTATTAGGTTCATTGTGATATACTAGATAGACATACACAGACACAATGAGATCAATACTTTTGCTGCAGTTTTCTACTATACATCCAGCAAATTACTCAAATTTTCTCAGAATTTAATACAACTGTGCTGTCTCTCCGAGTCTGTCAATGCAAACAGCGGCACAATCTCTCTTTCTCTCGGCTCACTCAAACAATATTTACCCCTCCTTTCTATGATCTGCTAACTACATCCATTTTCTATAGTTTGTCCGTACTGACATTACTTTTCTCATTGGTCTGCGTGTAATGTTTACATTACAGTATTTATATTATGTGACATTGGTATTTAATTTGTAATGTAGACTTTTTTCAAACAATTGTGTGTAGTAGAATGTAATACGTGAGTAATTTTTTTGTTACTTTACTATTTTTTATTTATATTATTGTATTTATTTCTAAAAAAATGTATTTAAAAGTTCTCATAATCATAATCAACTGAATAGTTGCATATTTACAAAGTTATACTGTGATCGTGGCATTTCAAATAATATTGGTATCAATACTCGCCCTTTATTGACAAGGTATCAGATCAATACAAAATTTCCCAGTATCGCCCACCCCTACTACATATGCCTATGTAATAAAGACTTGCACAATTTAAACATGTATTGCACAAAGTCAAATAAACACTTACAAAATGAGAGAAACAAATCCACAGTCATGCAAAACCAACTCTTCTTACCTGTTGGTAGTGAAGTGAAATACATATATATAGCGTTTTTCTCCAGTGGATCAAAGCACTCTACATAGTGAACTTCATCTAAGTTACGTTTAAACCATTATGGGTGGAACTGGGAGCAGGGGTATGTCACCCAAGGACACAACGGTAGTGACTAGGATGGCGGAGGTGGGGATCAAACCTGGAACCCCCAAGATGTTGGCACTGCCGTCGTGTTTTTGGGATCCGTTTAAGTCCTAAAAATCGGAAATCAAAGGATGGAGGCATGGCGGGGATAGCTATAAAACAAACGTGCCTTCTTCCAAACAAAATCTTAGACTTGAGCGATGTCTTTTGCCTTAGTTATTTCAGCCGATATCGCCACGAAGAGCTTTGTGTGAATCTGTGTCAGTTGTTGTACAAAGTTTTTTTCAACAAGTTATTTATTTTTCTTTATCCTCTCTTATTGTGGGGCAAATTGACTTGTACATGCATGCTAAAATCCTCCGCTTTTGCAATTTTTAATAAAAAGTAGTGTATAAGTTTGTCAGTAGACTCGATAATGAAGCGCTAAAAACTACAACATTGCCGACGGGAAGAAGACACAGTTGAATGGGGCTTGGCCTGGAGGCAGTTAAATAAGACCGGTCACAAAACGACGCTTGTAGAATAGAATAGAATAGAAAGTACTTCATTGAACCCTGGGGGATCAATAAAGTTTTGGGGGGGAGGATATTACAGTTTGTAGAACAGTCAGAAAACAGCTTGAGGATGTATGCACAATTTTAACCAAAGCACCACCTTACATGTTATGTAGACCAAAAGGAAGCTTTGTAAAAGTAGAAAAAATTATATAATGTGACACTTATAAAGTTCCCGGCAGTTTATACGGTGCAGATTTTTTATCAGTTACTCATTAAATGATTAATCAAAGCAACAAAATATAAATCAACGCTTTTATCTTCTGAAATCCATCTGTCCATTCATTCTCTACCGCTCGGCCCTTTCAGGGTCGCGGGGGGTCGCTGGAGCCTATCTCAGATGTATTCGGGGGGACGGTGGGGTGCACCCTGGACAAGTCGCCACTTTATCGCAGATCCAACACAGATAGACGAACAACATTCACACTCACATTCACACACTAGGGCCGATTTTTGTGTTGCCAACTCATTTACTTTAATAAATGAATAGTTGCAGACCGATTATATTGGTCCTTTACTTCTCAAGCTTATTTTGCTTTTATCCATACTTTGTACTTGATTCAATACAGTGAACTGGTTAGCTGGTTATAAACGCTGCGTATTGCATCTCAGTAGTACGTCATGCTCCAAGTGTTGTGATAATAAGATAGCAATGTCTATTAATAATTGTGTTCAATTACGGCACCTTTTTTCAGCTTTACTTTTCTTGCTAGTTCCTCTTCTTCCTGAAATTGTTTTCTGGTGAGACTTTGGAGGAGACACATTTTCCACATGATAATAGATAAAAACTGTTGTTATCCATCCATTTTCTACCGCTTATTCCCTTTTGGGGTCGCGGGGGGCGCTGGCGCCTATCTCAGCTACAATCGGGCGGAAGGCGGGGTACACCCTGGACAAGTCGCCACCTCATCACAGGGCCAACACAGATAGACAGACAACTTTCACACTCACATTCACACACTAGGGCCAATTTTAGTGTTGCCAATCAACCTATCCCCAGGTGCATGTCTTTGGAAGTGGGAGGAAGCCGGAGTACCCGGAGGGAACCCACGCATTCACGGGGAGAACATGCAAACTCCACACAGAAAGATCCCGAGCCTGGATTTGAACCCAGGACTGCAGGAACTTCGTATTGTGAGGCAGACGCACTAACCCCTCTTCCACCGTGAAGCCCAACTGTTGTTATATGAAATACAATTATTTCCATTGTTAAATTATTTAATGAGTTAATTTGATAATAGCGTGTTAACTTGTGCAGCTCTAATATTTGCAAAGTAGTAACTAAGTACTTTGTGGCCAGCAAAAAAAATGTGCGGAACACCACCTTCCTCATAAAGTAAATTGCAGGTTAATTTTGTGGGGAAGCAATTTTGCACCGCTATCGTATTTGATAGTGTTTTAAAATGTTCTATCTGGACTGCTCGAGCAGGGACATGACTTACAAGACAACAACAAATTCATTGGGATAGAAAATTAGATTATTTGTACTTTTAAACATTCATTATTCACATTTGCTTATACGTGAATACTTTCCAATCACACCTCTTGCGTCAAACGTTTATGTGCTCTACCATAAAAGCTTGGGGTCTTGTATCTGATGACCCGAAGATGAAAAAAACCCTGAGGCAACATTCCATGCACACATTATTTGACTGGCTTGGTGGGGAATAATGGAAAAAAGACTACTCACAAAGATGTCATATACTCCTTTATCCACAACTACTTAGTTGTCTACATGAAAACAAAATTTCAAACAGGTAATATCTTAACTTTTAAGGAGAAAAAATGGATAGTGCATTGTCCATCTGGAGTTCATCCAACTGAAACTAAAACATTATTCTCCTCTGCTGACACTTAGACAACATCTACACCAACATGCATGTTTTCAAAAACATTTTTACAACTAGATTTTTTTTAAATGTCCAAAATATGCCTATTGTCCACATAAATATACACTTACTGACTCTCACGTTCATTTTGTCGAATACATGTCCAAGACATGACTAACTCAATTTGCACAGCACACCTTATATTTAATGGCACTACGTCTGTGATGACGGAGCATTTAAAGGGCTTGTCAGACATCTGGAGGATTGGATCGCTAACTCTCCTCGGTAAGATAGTTAGCTTGTTAGTTACTTAGCTAAAAACAGAGCGACAAAGTTGTGTGGAAAAATAGATTTAACTAGCATTTCAGCCAACGAAACTTTGTTTATATACCTGTGTGCATCTTTTTAAACCCTTCATCATTATCATCATCATCATCATCATCATCATCATCATCACAAAATACTATTTTTTTTGAAGATGCTGGATAGGCTTGGTGTCGTTTTGTTGTTTTTGCTGCTATTTTGACTGTCCTTTGTTTAATTAATTTAAAATATATCATTCGTTTTTGTCAGCACTTTGCTTGCCCCTCCTTGCTTTTAAATGAACAAAAGTTTTAAAAAAATATATTTTTGTGACAGAATGAGCTCAACAGTCATGAAGGAGTATTTTTTCTTGCCGAAAAATATCTCAAGCTGAATTTAAAAGCCGACTGAATATGTGTACACTTCATAATTTGATTAGTCTGGTAATTTTTAAGATATTTGATGACTTGTCGACTAGAAAAAATAGTCGTTAATTGCAGATGATGTGCATCTACTCAACACAGACATCTCCCTTTACACATTATAGCAATATGATAGTTTAGCCTCGACTTAAACAACCAGCCAGTCACCACAGATTTCATTTCAACATTTAAATATATGAACATCATCGTAAATACACACACATTTCCAATGTTAAATGCTGTGCTCATTCGTTTTGATTGTGTTTAAACGCTTAGGGGACGTGATTTCATTAAATTAAAAAAACAGACTGCGTAACTGCAGAAGAGTTGAAGGAATATATTTGATCTACAGACGGCATCTCTGTATACATGTCGCTTCCGACAAGATCCCGTTTTTCTCGAGTAAACAGGTATAGGACTACACAAAATTTGGAATTTTGTTCACTTCCAGAAACATGAACATAAGAATATTCATCAATTATAACCACATCATACCATACCACCATCAAAGGAATATCCGTCTATCCATTTACTGCCGCTTGTCACTCTCAAGGCAGCGGGGGTGGCTGGAGCCTATCCCATTTGCATTCGTGCAGAAGGCGGGGTACACCCTGGAAAAGTCGCCACCTCATCGCAGGGCCAACACAGATAGACAACATTCACATTTACACATTAGGGCCAATTTAGTGTTGCCAATCAATCAGGTGCATGTCTTTGGAGGTGGGAGCAAGTCAGAGGAGTACCCGGAGGGAACCCATGCATTGACAGGGATAACATGATCGAACCCAGGACCTGCTTATTGTGAGGCACACGCACTAACGCCCCTTCCACCGTGCTTCTCTCAAAGGAGTATAACGGTAAAATTTAACAAAAAAAAAGAATATAAAAAATGAAAATTAAAAAAGAATAATTATAATAATTGGTGACTCATTGGGACCCACTCAAATGGGTCTCCGGGACTCACTACATTGAAAACTTAACATCACTGCAACTATTAAGAAAATCTTCACCCTGAACTGAATTTACCAAGAGCATGTTTTTTTAGGACAAAAACTGTATTTTTATGTGTATGAAAGGGGGAAAAAAACAGAAACCTATGCTTTTGAAAAATATCTGAGTTGCCTCGGGCACATGCTCTCTAGTGCAGTGGTTTTCAACCTTTTTTCAGTGGCGTACCCCCTGTGAACATTTTTTTTAACTCAAGTACCCACGGGGGGGGGGGAATCCTTTTTATTTTTATTTTTATTTTTTCTTAGTCATGAAAAAGGTACGTTTTTGTCATGAAAAATGGAGGTTTTTGTGGTTGGTGCACTAATTGTAAGTGTATATTGTGTTTTTTATGTTGATTTAATTTAAAAAAATATATATATATATATATATATATATATATATATATATATATATATATATATATATATATATATATATATATATATATACATATATATATATATATATATATATATATATATATTTTTTTTTTTTTAATAAAAATGAATAACAAATTATTCTGCGGCCCGGTACTAATTGGGCCACGGCCCGGTACCAGGCCGCGGCCTAGTGGTTGGGGACCACTGCCTTAAAGTACCCCCAGGGGTACGCTTACCCACATTTGAGAAACACTGCTCTAGTGGAATAATTAAATCCTCATTTGGATCAGATAGACACAAGTAACTGGTGTTCAAATCTTTATTATTGGAAAAGATTGTCAAAATAGTTTTAAAGTACCCCAGATAGTGTTTTAGTTACATTTTTACAGGATTGTGGAAGCCCAATTGTGTTTAAATAATGACACGTCACGCCTGACTCCTTCTACACAAATGGAAGCAACACATGTAAGTTTATTTAATGATCTGTCATTAAATAAGGATTAAATCTAATGTTGCATTTTTTTTCATAACAACGCAATAAGTCTTGCTTGTCAAAGTTATTCCATCAGGTGGAGGTTCGACAGCAATCGTATCCAAAGCAGCTGGCTGTCATTAGCGCAGGCGGGAGTGCTGCAAAGCCCATTTTGATGCGTATTTTTTGTCAACGTTGAGTGAAAATACAAACATGTTTACATTCAAACATACAGTAAACCATTTTGTAGTGTGTTTAAAGGCAGCAAGGCAGTGTTGTTGAGATTTTCAAATGACAGCGCACAGTCTGCATTTTTAAGGACAAAAGTATGCGTTTGGGTGTGGACAAGAGTCCTAAACGCAGAGTAAGAATGCGTTTATTAGGTACCTCTGTTCCTGTGGACATGGTCTCAGACAACTAACAAGGGAAATGAAGGCAGAACCTCAACAGGCAGAAGCTAGGTTGCAAGCATAAAGACATGTCATGATCCGTTGCTCGGATCATGTTTTGTTTCTTTGTTGCCATGGGTGCTGATTATTGTCAGCTGCCTCTGATTTGTGGTCGGGACGCTCACCTGCTCCGGTCACTAATCAGAGAGCTATTTATTCCTGCCTCAACCCATACTCTGCCTGGCAGTTTTGTTTGCGACACGCAAGAAGTTATGTTTGTTATTCTTGCTTTTTGTTCCTGTTTTAGCAAGTCCGGTGTTAAGCTTTACTATAGCTTCCCGTGCCATTGGCAGGTTCCTATTTTTTGTATTCTTGCCTTTTTATGGTAATAAATCATCTTTGTTACCTGCACACTGTTTCCGGACGTCCATCTGCATCTTGGGAAAACAACCAGCGCATAAACATGCGACCCAGACATAACAAGACCAGGCTAAAGGCTCGATTGTGACTCTGCTTCCATCTGTTCTATCTATAATATGTATTTCTATTTCATTAGTGGTGAGTACTTACTATGGATGAAACGGTTTATGAAAATTATTTGAATCGTTAGGTCGACCTGACATGGTTCAGTGCGCGCGTTTTGCTCGGAGCATGATTTTCTTTTCTTTTTTTTTCAAAGGGACGTTTGTATGGGGAAACCATGTGTCCAGGACTGCTCATTCACCACTGAAACACTCAACATCCCCCCCCTTCCGTGAATAAATAATGGCGAAACGGCCACTTGAAACACAGACTAAGTCTGTAAACAAACTATTCGACTAACACTAGCCAGAACAACGCATACACCCGCAACACATCTCATCTGCTTGCATTGCTGTGGCTGACACTACTGAAGCAAGATCAATGTATAAACATAATAAAGTTTTCAAAAACATAACCGGCTTACATAAATACTTTGAAATGTTTGCACTGTCAAACACAGCTGGTATTTCACAATGACAGTACATCAATGGATGGAGCATATTACCAGAAAGCATTATTCATGCTTAAGAGCAAAAAACGAGCAGAAACAGGAAAAAAGTATTATTTTGGCAGCTAACAAACATTTCATATGTTTGACGTACATTTTGTTCAAGCACATGTGAGTACATGTTCGCACCTACAGTTTGTATGTTAAGGCTAAACAGTTAGTTGTGTGTCCAAAAGAAAAGTTTGAAGTGGGATGAGCAAGTTGCATAGCACACAGTGGTGCACGATGCAGCAGTAAAATCCAGACTTTTTAGTAAAGTGTAAAAAAAATTCAATACTATTGTTTTTTTCTCCAGGGTATTACTGTATTCGGTTTAGCACATCTTCCTCTTTGTTCAATTATCTCCATTTAGTAACATATACAAAATTTAAGAAAAATAAAAGTTAATCAAATTTGCATTTTTTGCTAGCCCTATATAAAAACATGAAAAACAGTTCCCACATTTTAAAATAATCAATGGAACACAAAAGTGATATGTAAAATTTCCACAAAGATGCCTTAAGAAGTTGCTTTGATAGATAAATGTTGAGCAGATGGTACAATATTATTTAACATTGCTAGTATTATGTGTTGTTTCTGACATCATGTCTGTATTATTTCTTTCTGGCTTGTCAGATGGTTTCACTTGCAGGCATTGAATTGGAATTTCCCCTCCACTGGCTCTGATGCTATCTTCCACTTTATGAGTTTTCATGTGCAGACAGCTTACACACTGTAACTCCATCACTGTGACTGAGTTAAAACAACAATAGCCATCTCATAAAAACACAGTCACTTCCCTTTAAAAGTATTTGCCCATTTGTGGGCTCCAAGAGGTCTGATAAGGTTGTGCACTGCAAAATGAGCTTGGCTAGGAAGTATATGATGTTTGATGTCAAGATCCTGTTTATTTACCAACATTCATTCTGTCCTTCACTCACCCTGACACACTGAAATGTGGCCATGTTGTATACATGGTGGTAACCTCAGAAGATACTCCATCTTGAAAGTAGGATGAAGTTTTCACAAACTCAGTGAGACACGGAAGTCGTTCTGCTTGTCCTCTCAACATTGTGACCTCACAATCAGCTTGCATACTGTAAACACTAAAAGAGAAAAAGCTCCTTTAACACTTTTACTGTCAAGTTGTGAGCACATTGGCTGAACAGTCAGAAGATCCGGGTTGAAATCTCTGTTGGGCAGCTCTGAGTGGACTTTTTCATGTTCTCCTGTGTGTGGGGTTACTCCGGCTTCCTCCCACATTACAAAAATGTGCATGTTATGTTAAATGGAGACACTAAACTGTTCATAGGTGTAAATGTGAGTGTGATTTCTTGTCTGTATGGATGTGCCCTGTGATTGGCTGAAGACCGCTCGCCGGAAGTCAGCTGGGATAGGCTCCGGCTAATCTATTGAAAATGAATGAAGGAATTGTCATCATCATAGTGGTTTAAACTAGGGCTGCCGCTATTGATTTTTTTCAGTAATCGAGTAATCTATCGATTGATTTGTTCGAATAATCAAGTAATCAGATGAAACACATTTTACAGCCTCAATGTGTACTCTAAGAAAATCATTGAAATAAACAACAATTGTTCAGCTTGCCATAACATTCATTCTTTTTTTCTAATAAATGCACATCTGCATTTAATTCAAGATTCAAGATTCAAGATTGTTTATTGTCATATGCACAGTTAAACAGACAGTTTGCCATACAATGAAAATCTTACTTTGCTAGTCCACCCTTCAACAAGTCACACGGTACTTAGCTAAAAATAAAAAAAAAATAAAAAAATGTATATACAAGGCACAGTAAGTAACATAACATTATTGCACATTCTGCTTGACAGTAAACAGTATAAATATGGAGGTGACCTAGGGTCACAGCAGCAGTTAAAGTGTCTTTAGTGATCAAAGGTGAAAAGTGTTTACAGTGATGGTTCACAGTTCGGGGGTGGTCAAGGTAGCTGTCTTTTGTTCAAAAAGACAAGAGTAAAAAGGGGGGGGGGACTAGCATTCACAAACCTGACTGTTTGTCAGTCTCGTAGTCCTGGATTTCAGGCTCCTGTATCGTCTGCCTGATGGTAGGACGCTGAAGAGACTGTGCTGGGGGTGTGTACTGTCCTTTATGATGTTGTGTGCTTTCCTGATATGTACTGAGCAGTTTTAATCACTAGCTGGAGTGCCTTCCTGTCCTTAGCAGTGCAGTTTCCATACCAGACCGTGATTGAGCTGGTAAGGACACTCTCAACCGTACTTCTATAGAAGTTGCTGAGAATTATGGGTGGCATAAGAAATTTTATCAGCCTTCTTAGGAAGTAAAGTCGCTGCTGGGCTTTCTTTATTGTTTGTTGGGTGTTGTGATCCCAGGTGAGGTCCTCGCTGATGTGGGTCCCGAGGAATTTAAAGGTTTTCACCCTGTCCACCTTTGTCCCCCCTATGTACAAAGGTGTGTACTGTGCACTCCTTCTCCGTGGGTCAATAATCATCTCTTTGGTCTTGGTGAGCAATAATTGCAAGGTTACAATCACATCACAATTTTGAGAGCATGACCTCTTCCGATTTTCAGATTAAAGGGCAACAATTCAATATGGCACCGAACAAGAGAGACGCGGGAGCAAATATTACAGGAGTTTAGAGCCAAATCAACAGGCTAGATACCGTCATAAAAAGCTAAAAGTGGCGGCATTGATCCTAATGCACTAAAAAAAAGGGATGTCTGGATTGAAATGATCTGCCCAACATAACGGAGGTGGACATATCGAATTGTATTGGTCACACAAATGTCCTTCCTATACCAGGAAGCAATTCAAGAATCCCAATAGTAGAAAAGCACACAACTTATTCACCAGCAGCAGGGTCCATGGTCTTGTCATGAGAGTTTCAAAGGAAATTATGAGGCTATGTCCGCACTGCAGGGTAGGATGTCCAATTTGGATTTTTTTGATCAAAATCTCACCCAAAAAATGTGATATCTAATATGAAAGCAATCTGACCCACATGCACACATAATACAGAAGTAACTATGGCTTCAATTCTAGTAAGTCTCAGATTTTGTGCAATTAAAAGTCAACATTTTCTGAACCGAATTACTGTTAATCACAGTTGTGGGACATTTGCTTCACCATTTGCTCCAAAGGCCGTGTGGACGAGCAGTCAGAGGCAGGACTGGTGAAACATTGACATTGAGTTCACCTGTTTTTGGCTCATTTGTCAATTATTTATTTTGCTACCGTCCAATTTGGCGAATAATTAGGACGCTTTTTGCTCTTGGCTGACGTATTGGTCGGATAAATGCGATCGGAGCGTTCAGATTGCAGTCGTATTTGATACATATCCGATTAATAGCCACGTACGAGAGAGGCCTGGGTCGTGTTTGAATTGCACTGTTCACACTGACATTAAAAAAATCTGATACAGGTCACATACAGGCAAAAAAAATGGAATTGACCTGCAGTGTGAACAAGGCCTATGACCAGGGGCGGTTCTAGGCATGCTTATATGAGGGGGCAGTCAGAAATGTGAAGGGGGCATAATGTGTATACATCATGCTCCAGCACTTTTTTTTCTGTGCTTATAGTAACGATGCTTTCTTCATTGAAATGGGTCTTTAGCTATGTGTCCAACCCCAACCTGGAGTAGTGGATTGCACTTTGTCAGGCCTCTACCTTCAGACCTGTCCAACTTGGGTGTCCCACCTGAAGACTAAGCTCCTGCTGGTATAGCTCTTACGGTCACTGAGGCACGCAAACCTCCATGACCACATTAGGGTGGCAACCCTCAGGGGGGGAAACATTAACAGCGCCGCCATATTTCCGACAGGGGAAAGAGAAGCAGGCGCCTCGCACCACAGAATACTCTAGCCATGGTCGTGTGCTGTACCAGGCAGGATTGAATGATCTTAATGTTGAACCAAATGCAGGCTTTGGGTAGCCACCCAGTATTTGCTGATATGGTGCGTTGCCATTTAAGTCACTGTGTAGCTGAGCAGGCTGCTTTGGGGGAGCGCTTGTTGGGGGGACGGAGGGAGCTGGTGCAGGAGAAACAGTGCTTGCTGGTGCTAAAGGTGCAGTATTGCTAGCTGCTGTCCCTGATGTACTAGCAGTAGCATCATTGCTACTACTACTACATGCAGGAGCAGGACTAGACTTTTTAAATGCTCTAAAAAATGGATGCATTACAGAGCATTAACTTTCTCTTTGTGAGCTGCTGGAAGCTGGAGCAGAAAATAAGTAAGCTTGAACAACAACAGAAAAAAAACGCTGTGATTACATGAAGAAAAACAACAACAGTACAGGACTACAGCCTGGGGCGGGGCTTTACGTAGGGGTCTGTCAGACACACTTCAGCTTGTCACATGAAGTGGACGTGGGCACTCATCTGGGCACAAAATTCATTCACTCCAATGTATGGGTGTTGCCCACTTGCTTGTAAATTGATGAAAACGGCAGTGTTTTTGTTTTTAGGTGTCTTGGTCATATCAAATGAAACTTATAATTTGTTTATTACAAAATGTAGATTGAAACATTAAAGGTTGACTATGTAGAATTACAAGAAAAACAACAGAAAAATAATTCCAGCAGTCGATTGCCAGACTGTTGCAAGGTAAAACGGGCCGTTGCTAGGGACTACGCTCTGAACAGAGGACAGCAGAGGAGGACTGCTAAGCAGGATATATACCTTATGTTTCATTTTTACCGTCATTAACAGCATCATAAATTACTTGTAGCTTGTTACAGGGACAGTGGAGGCTCTCTGCCTTCCAAACCACTGCTGCTCAGAGCCTCCGCTGTCACTGCTCTCGTCAAGTTGTATAAAGTAAAAAAAAAAAAAGGAACTCCGTAGCACCGAAAGTCCGCGACAATAAACGTGTTTATGACAGATAAGACTACACAAATACACTCATCCTAACAAGTATATGATAAATGTAGACAACTTTTCCTTTTCTTTTACTTTCATACAAGGGAGTAGGTTTGATTTTGAGATTGGTGGGGACACAAAAGTGCTCCAAGGCAGCACTCTGAAAGTTTTTTTTTGTTTTTTTTTTACATTAGCAATCAAAATTTCACATCATGCAGATGTTATAGGGTAAAGTAACTAAAATGAAAGCAAAGGAGACAACTTCGAAGAGTTCTCATCTTTACTCTTTAGTGTAGGGCTGTAGTGCAACTATGCATCATACTGTCAATTAACATAGCCTACTGTCCATCAACAACATCAGAAATACATTCATGCAATACAACATTGTAAATAAACATAAATAACTGTAATAAACTTTTCCCCAACGTGTGTTTAAATCACTCACAATTTTTCCCTTCATCTACTTCTTTCTATTGTTGCTTTTGTACTGTAAATATGTTACATGAAACTAAAAAAAATTCAAAAAATTAAACGGAAAGGTGAAATCCGGCGATCTGATTGGCTGTTAACTGTGGTTTAAATATTGAGCACGGCTACTATTCTAAAGCCTTATCACAGCGTAGGCTATCACTCCGCCTCAGGCACGTATGACTGGTATGAATGGAAGTTGTTGTCATGTATCCATGACAACGGACTGTTGAAGTCCGTAGAAAAAGACAGCTGATGTTTTTACGATGTTAAAAGTAGTTGAATTCACATGTTTAAGGTTAACTTTCACCTACGGGGAGGGTTAACAATGGTAGAGGGGACTGAGCATTGACTTTCACCTGGAAAAAAAGCGGAGGAAAAGACGAGATGCAGTGTTAATTTGGAGCTAACGTCTGGATAGGTGGGACTGTTTTTTCCACAGTGAGGAGTGACAGCGGGGACAGCCAATCACACGGAAGTTAGCGTGAAAGTGGCAACCAATCAGGGAGCGATATTTAGGTTAGAGGCGGGATTTCTAGCAGAGACCGACATTTAACCCTTTCTGTGCCATAATCATTGACTAAACATTACGGGCAGCGGTTGTATTGATAGTGACTACACAGTAGCGGCTGGATTTTGGTAGGGACGTGTCCCTAGCGTCCCTACCCAATTCTACGCCCTTGCTTTCATACTGCAAGAGTGATTGGATGTTTACTGAGGGCTGAGGTGTGTGTGCGGGTGTGTGTCTGCTGCGCAGCCTGTGGAATGGTGAATACACGCACAGCGGAGGGAGGGATGAGAGGGAAGCCGACACTACTATATCGTGTGTGTCCCTTTTTCGGCTGATTTTTCCCCTAGTGCAGATAATTTTGTCAACTTGTAATGTAGTAATTTTGTGAGTTTATTAAAATTTGCTTTCTCAAGTTTTGATTTGAGGGGGCAAGACATTTATTTAAGGGGGCTCTGCCCCCTCTTGCCCCTGCGTAGAGCCGGCCATGCCTATGACTCATATTTGCCCATGTAAGTAAAGTTTTTGTCATATACAAATGCTACAACTATCTTCGCTACGACTTGTTATGGTATACAAATATCAATTGTTGACACCGTTCTTCTCGTATTTTAGTCTGTTTGGACTTCTATATGACTGTGGTGACCTAACTTTAAATGCTAGCATCGAAAAATGTTTTTCACGTGGTTGACAGGTAAAACCTAACGTGTCACGCTTGCATGTCTGCATACTGGCGGTAGTTGTCAAGATTTCAAGATTCAGATGGAATGCACGGATGCAGCTTGCAGGTATATTCATATTTAATTAAACAAGTAGTCAAACCCTACACAAAACACTCACGCAGGAAAGTGCACTTTAAACAAAACACTAGTGCGTTTAGGAGCACACAAAAAGACTATGGGGTAACTCAAAACTAGGTAACAGTTATGGTGAGGCGTGGAATGAATGAACAATGTGCCACAGGAGTCAATTCTCGGGCGCTGAATATGGCACGAGGCTTGCTGAAGAAGGCTATCTAATTACTAATACAAATCAGATGGACCTAACAGCGTGCTAAAGCAAGGGTCAAGTTGTTTCAGGAGGGACAATCCCAAACAGGAAGAGAAACTAAAAAAAGATCGCTAGATCCTGAAACACAGGAAAAAGTCAACAAACACAAAATAATGCACGGGCTGCTGTGACAAGCCGTGACATAACAACTCATATTCAATTATGAAAACACTTACTCAAAGACAGCTGTTGTACAGACAAAGTGATTTGTTAAAATGTTTAATTACTGCTATAAAAATAAGTATTTGCAGATATATACATTTTTTTATGTTTCCTCCTCACCCAACAAGTGTAAACCTTGGTACGCCTTGCCAGGCACAAACAAGTCCGACAATTATTTGCCGTTTGAGCAGAGAATATCTACAATAAACCGTTCCTCCCAATCACACCAGTCCAAGTATCACCCCATACAGGAGCCCCTACACGATATCCAAGAAGGCTGAATACTCTGAACTCTTGTTTGGTGCGTACGCACCAACAACAGTCAGAGTTTCCCCCCCTCCAACCCTAAGGCGAACGGAGGCGACCTTCTTGTCCATCCCACCCCGGCAACAGCCACTTCGAAAGGCTGCCTTTCCGCAGACGTTTCAGAACCATGCGAACCCGCACAAATAGACTCAAGAACAGTTTCTACCCCAGGGTCATAACTGCACTAAACGCAGCTTTAATGTAAAACAAATTAAAATAAAAACTCCCTCATGTCCAACATGAAGAAGCCACCGGTCAATCACGATCCGAGACTGTGCAATCAGTGGTTACATGCCAACTGGACAATATTTACCATATTTATTTACATATTTAATCCACAATAAAATGCCTGCACAGCAGAGGAGGTAGGAAATACTGACTCCCACCCCCTCAGTACACTGGGAATCAGCATTACTCCTCCCTAGTCAGTTTTACCAGTCACTTTATACTTTTTATTGTCTCGTTTTTTACATTGCCTCTTAAGAGTAGTCTTAGGCCATATTGTATAATGCATATTGTGTATATTGTGTTGTTTCTCTATATTGTGTGGTTTCTTCTTTTTTTAAATGCAAAGCACCTCAGGGAAGCAACCTAAATTTCGTTGGACCTGTACCTGTAAATGCACAATGACAATAAAGATCATTCATTCATTCATTTATTGCCACCTTTCCCAACTTCGTTGTCACGTGTTGCTGGCATCAAATTCTAAAGTTAAAGGCCTACTGAAATGAGATTTTCTCATTTAAACGGGGATAGCAGGTCCATTCTATGTGTCATACTTGATAATTTTGCGATATTGCCATATTTTTGCTGAAAGAATGTAGTAGAGAACATCGACGATAAAGTTCGCAACAATTGGTCGCTAATAAAAAAGCTTTGCCTTTACCGGAAGTAGCAGACAATGTGCGCGTGACGTCACGGGTTGTAGGGCCACATATGTGGTCCTCTCCAAGGTTCTCATAGTCATCATTGTCACCGACGACCCACTGGGTGTGAGTTTTTCCTTGCCCTTCTGTGGGCTCTACCGAGGATGTCGTAGTGGTTTGTGCAGCCCTTTGAGACACTAGTGATTTAGGGCTATATAAGTGAACATTGATTGATTCACATGTTATTACACATTTACTAGGATAATTCTGGAAAATCCCTTATTGTTTTAGTGAGATTATACAGTATCTGAAAGTCGGAGGGGTGTGGCCACGGGTGTGTTGACTGTGTGTCTGCGTAGGAGGAGGTAATAGTCTGCGGCAGCTGCAGGAGGATGCATCTGACGCAGGCTCCGCTCATAATTGTGCGATTAAAGCAGACTACTTATAGCTTGGATCGGGCTGGAAAATAATGTCCGCTACAACCCGAGACGTCAAACGCAAGAGTCGTCATATGCGTCATCATACTGCAACGTTTTCAACACCACACTTCGCGGGAAATTTAAAATTGCGATTTAGTAAACTGAAAATGCCGTATTGGCATGTGTTGCAATGTTAATATTTCATCATTGATATATAAACTATCAGACTGCGTGGTCGGTAGTAGTGGGTTTCAGTAGGCCTTTAATGATTATTTGCAAAAAGAATAAATGTTTATCAGTTTGAACATCAAATATGTTGTCTTTGTAGCATATTCAACTGAATATAGGTTGGAAATGATTTGAGAATCATTGTATTCCGTTTATATTTACATCTAACACAATTTCCCAAGTCATATGGAAACAGGGTTTGTACAAACGACATTTGTAAAGTTACAAAAGACTTAAAGTTAGTATTATTTGCAGATCATACAACTGTGTTTTGTTCAGGAGAGAACACACAAAAGCTAACGGAAATAAAAACAGAAAAAATTAAGAAATTTAAAAATATGTACAATGCAAACAATAACTTCCTACTCAAGAATGAACAACAATTCTTCTCAACAAAAGAAGAAAATAATAAACTTAGAAGAAAATGTATTTTAAAACATTTGTATGCACGTACAACACTTAAATCCTTTAGCATATCCGCATGTGAAATCAAATTATGTAGTGGATTAAACAAAGAAATCAGACAACGCACCAATATCAATCGTAATCGTACTTTATTAGTCCCAGAGAGGAAATTCAGATTTTCTGCACAATCCCATTCAAGAACAGAGTTATGATTTAGTTTAAGAGACTATTCAAAGTGTTCACAAAGTACAAAGCAGAACAATTACGATGAACATCTTGATTTTTTTTTAAGATGATTATTTTTGTATCTAATGTGTTTACTTACTAGGGTGTATTATTTATTTAGTATTTACTTATTCACTGTTCTGTTACAAACAGAGAACAAGAAAACGGGATAAAATTGCTATGATATAAAAAGGGGTAGGATTAAGTAAGTTCTGTTTCTTCCTACACTTTTTCGGACATGCTGTATATGGTTATTGTCAGTAATATCAGAAAACAAAGTCTAAAATAAACTACAACAAACGCTAGCAATGGTTGTACTGGTGAAAATAAATAGAGCATTCTTAGCAGCCTAATGCACGTCCAAAACTAGAGAGGAGGCATTTTACCAAGGTATGCCTATAGGCTACTGTTTCAAATGTTTCAGATTGCCATATAACTTGGTATATGTAGTCCAAAATATACAAACACAAATGAGGAATTATTTTATCATATAATTTTGCTGTCTCCATACATTTCACATTGCCATGATTACAGCCGTGCTAATGTTGGAACCCATTTCCTCAGCGTATCAGCATATTGAGAACGTAATAGGCACTGACACTACCCATAACCACATGAGTTTAATTTGTAGAACATATATTTTGCCCTGTCAATGGGTACAGGCTAATGGGCATATATGGCCCCCGTTAGCCTTTATGTCTAAGTGTCATGGAACTGGGCTATACGTATGCTCCCATTGACCGGAGTAGCATGCTAATAACCATTCCTTGCACGAACACACTTGCTTTGTTAGACAAGATCATAGACTGTATTGGACAATATTGCTTACATACGAAATGTCCATTTCCATTTATTGCAAGTAATAAGAAAACATTCTTACTTACCTATCCAGGAAAAAATTTGCAAGTTTGGTGTCAGATGAAAAAATATGTTTTTGCCTTCAATCATGACAAAGCCTTTTGGATTTACTAAGGTCCGACACGTTTAGCAACTTTAGCAGAGGCAATAGCTAGACGGAGATGGACGTGATTGGCAACCTGGATGTAACACATTCATGGACTAATTGGTCAAATCGTTAAAAAAAACAGAATACAATGATTTGCAAATACTTTTCCAACTATTTTCAATTGAATACACTGCAAAGACAATATACTTAACATAAGAACTGGTAAACTTTGTAAATGTTTTCATATATTAGCTCATTTGGAATTTGATGCCTGCAAAGTGTTTCACAAAAGCTGGCACAAGTGGCAAAAAAGACTGAGAAAGTTGAGGAACGTTTACTTATTTTAACATCACACAGGTAAAGAGCAACTTCCATGAAATGCTCAGTCATTCACAAACAAGGATGGGGCGAGCGTCACCACTTTGTGAACAAATGAGTGAGAAAATTGTCAAACAGTTTAAGAACCAAATTTCTCAATGAGCTATGGTGAAATCACGGCACATGTAGAAACCAACATTGAATGCCAGTGACCTTTGATTCCTAAGGTAGTACTGCATCAAAAACCGACATCAGTGTGTAAAGGATATTACCACATGGGCTCAGGAACACTTCAGAAAACCACTGTCAGTAACTACAGTTTGTCGCTACATCTGTAAGTGCAAGTTAAAACTCTACTATGCAAAGCCAAAGCTGGCAGCTTTGCTGGACCATCTACGATGGGGCTCATCTAAGATGGACTGATGCAAAAAGGGAAAGTGTTCTGTGGTCTGACAAGTCCACATTTCAAATTGTTTTTGGTAACTGTGGACGTTGTGTCCTCTTGACCAAAAAAGAAAGGAACCTGTTAAGATCCGTACTCCGATCTTCCCATATTATGGTTTATTGTTGCATTTTTGTATCACCCTGTTTCCCGTCTTTATTTCCTGTTTAGTCCGTCACCATGGTAGCTCATTAGTTCACCTGCTACAATCACGGTCCCTGCACACCTGTCACTGTTGATTACTTCCTTATTTATAGCATAGCTCGGTTGGTAGAGTGGCCGTGCCAGCAACTTGAGGGTTGCAGGTTCGATTCCCGCTTCCGCCATTCTAGTCACTGCCGTTGTGTCCCTGGGCAAGACACTTTACCCATCTGCTCCCAGTGCCACCCACACTGGTTTGAATGTTACTTAGATATTGGGTGTCACTATGTAAAGCGCTTTGAGTCACTAGAGAAAAGCGCTATATAAATATAATTCACTTCACTTCACTATTTAAGCTCGCCTTTTCTGTTCACTCATTCTCGGATCCTAATTTGCCTACGTGCTACAGTGACGACTCTCATCTTTCTATTGTACGTATATTCTCGCTAGCTCTCACGCTATGCCACCTGTTTATTCCAGATTTCATACTGATGATTTGTTTTCTCGTTTGTGCTCTCGTGCCAAGTTTTAGTTTCTTAGTGTTTTATCCTAGCTTTCACACTAGCGTCTTTTGTTTGCTTTCTCTTTACACCAGTATTTTTGTTGCTAGCCTTTTTATTATTTAATAAATCCATTTATAACATACCTTTGCTATGGTCTGCTTCGACGCATCCTTGGATGAACCACACCGGCATTACTATGCCGAAGAAGAGTTTTCACAGAACCATCCCGACTATTATGGCGCAAAGTTAAAAATTCAGCATCTGTGATGATATGGGGGTGTATTAGTGCCCAAGGCATGGGTAATTTACACATCTGTGAAGGCACCATTAATGCTGAAAGGTACATACAGATGTTGGAGCAACATATGTTGCCATCCAGGCAACGGTATATTGGACGCCCCTGCTTATTTCAGCAATACAATGCCAAGCCACGTGTTACAACAGTGTGGCTTCATAGTAAAAGAGTGCGGGCACTAGACTGGCCTGCCTGTAGACCAGACCTGTCTCCCATTGAAAATGTGTGGCACAATATGAAGCCTAAATTACCAACAACTTAAGCTGTACATCAATCAAGAATGGGAAATAATTCCACCTGAAAAGCTTCAAAAATTGGTCTCCACAGTTCCCAAACGTTTACTGAGTGTTGTTAACAGGAAAGGTAATGTAACACAGTGATAAAAATGCCCCTGTGTCAACGTTTTTGCAATGTGTGTGCATTAATGATTATTTGCAAAAAAAAATAAGTTTCTCAGTTCAAACATTAAATATCTTGTCTTTGCAGTGTATTCAATTGAATATAAGTTAAACATCATTGTAATGTATTTACAATTTACACAACGTACCAACTTCACTCGTTTTGGGTTTTGTACATATGGCTCCTTTAACACAAATGGGGCAACGCCCATTTAGTGACCTATCAGCCCTACTGTTCTGTCTGTTTCTTGGATGGGTGAACTGTAGACAAATCATATTTTATTTTTTAAGTGCAATGACAATGTTGTCTGTCTATCTGTGTTGGCCCCGCGGTGAGGTGGCCACTTGTCCAGGGTGTACCCCGCCTTCCGCCCGATTGTAGCTGAGATAGGCACCAGCGCCCACCGGCAGCCCAAAGGGAATAAGCGGTAAAAAATGGATGGATGGATGGACAAATAAAGCCGACAGTCAGAGATTATAAATAGGAACATAGGTAAGACTTGTAATTTCGCTAGAAAGATGTCTCAGCATCGAGTACTTGTCTCTGGCCCCCTGCCTGCAAGAGGCAATGATGAGCGGTATAGCAGATTAGTCTCGCTTAAAAAGTTGCTAGCTAGTTTTTGTAAAGAACAGGGACTAACATTTATTGATAATTGGCTCTTTTTCTGGGGCAAACAGGGCTTGCTGAAGAGGGACGGCCTTCACTCTAACTGGGAAGGTGCAATCACTTTCTCCAAAAGTATAGACCACTATTTAAGTCAAGCATGATTCGGACACAGGCAATTACAGTGCCTGTTAGTTCGGATGAGGAGTCAGTTAAGATAGAACTAGCCAGCGCCAGGCTGGAAAACTCCTGCACACAAAGCATCTCTCGTGGAATAATACACAACTCACATGATGTTTTTTTCTGTAGTGACTGGGCCAGAAGTACATATATAAGGTGAGGTGTGGTCTACTGAGGTGGCAAATTATGACGCGTTCAGTCTTTCGCAGCACCAAGCAAATAATCTCAAGCTCCCCATCATATCAATTCCTAGATGTGATCGAAAATATTTAAGGCGCACTACACAAAATGAATGTAACGTTATTAATATGAGTACTACATTAACAAAAAATCCTCAAAACACCCCAATGCCTACACTATGGGCTTTTTAAACATCAGATCATTGTCTCCCAAAACATTATTAGCTAATGACGTCATTAGAGACAACAAACGTAACATCATTGATCTCAGCAAAACCTGGCTAAAACCAGATTAATTTTTCCCGCGAGAGTACATGTTGACTGAAGGGGTTGGACTAAAATCCAGTGAAAACCTCAACCTTATCCCTAGCCTAAGTAATAAATATTAATCATTAGAGGTGCTTACGATGAGGACTGTCACACCACCACTTCTCTATCTGGCTGTTATCTATCAGGCCCCTAGGCCCTATTAAGACTTCATCAGTGAATTCTCAGAATTTGTTGCTTATCTAGTGATGCACGCAGATAATACAATTAGAATGCAGGATTTTGATATCCTTGTGAATACTCCATCAGACCCTCCCTGCGTGGCGCTCAAGACTATAATTGATAGCAGTGGTTTTACACAAATAATAAATGAACCCACGTACCGCAACAGTAATATGATAGACCTAGTCCTTGTCCGGGGTGTCACCACTCCCAAAGTTATGGTTCTCCCGTACACTAAAGTAATGTTTGATCATTACCTTAAATAATTTGAAGTTCTTACTCATTGTCAACAAGCTACTAATAACCACCGCTTTAGCAGCCGCATCAATACTGCTGTCAAAAATACACCTCTTGCTGGCCTACTGCTTTCGATAATGGCACCATTCCCAAATTATGGGAATGGGCTCAATTGATAACCTCACTAACAACTTTAACAATGCCCTGCACAACACCATTCATACAGTAGTATAGCACCGCTAAAGCTAAATAAGGCCCCTAAAAGGCGTACCCTCTGATATGCCAAATCTCTTAAACAACCTTGTAGAAAAATGGAACGCAAATGGCGTGTGACTAAACTTGAGGTTTTCCATCAAGCATTGGAGTGATAGTTTAAAAACTTATAAACGCACGCTTACCTTAGCTAAAACTAATTACTACTCCAATCTTATCCGCCTCAATGAAAACGATCCTAATTATTTGTCAGTACAGTAGCATCGCTAACCCAACAGGGGACTCTCTTCCCAGTAGCTCTACGCACACGGCTGATTACTTTATGAATTTCTTTAATAAGAAAATTTAACTCATTAAAAAGGAGATTAATGATAATGCGTCCCAGGTCCAACTGGGTATTATTAACGCAGAAACAAATGTATGTATGACGGAAGTTGCCCTCCAAAATAATCTCTATTTTTTGAAGAAATTACATTAGAGGAACTGCTGCGACTTGTAGATGGGAAAAAACAAACAACATGTTTACTTGACCTACTTTCTGGGAAACCTATCAAGGAGCTGTTTGTAATATTAGGACCATCAGTGCTAAATATTATTAACTAATCACTTTCCTCAGGCACTGTTCCCGTAGTATTCAAATAAGCGGTTATTCCTCCTCTACTCAAAAGACATAATGTCACAGCGCAAGCGCATGTCGCTGCGCATTCCTCACTGCACTCTGTTATGCGCTCCACGGAGCGCGACTCAGGACACGCCCACGGGCGCTCATCTCCTGCTGCAGCAGGTGGCTGTAATCAATCAGCAATCTGCACACCTGAACTTGATGAAACGCCACACTTCTTAAGCCAGTTTAAACCTGCGTTCCGGTCAAGAATGTAGCTACCTGTTCCCGTACAGTAAGCTGACACATCTAGCTCTATGTACACTCTCTCTCTGTGTTCCTCCCCCTCCATGTTCATTTTTTTTGTGTCCCTCGTCTCCCCGTATTCCTTCTGGTTCCCTGGCTGCCTTCTTGGATCTTGACCTGAACACAGACTTTGTCCACAGTTACGTGAGCTCGGAAATCGTATCCCTTACTTTATCTGTTGACTTTAGTAATTATTGATCAGGCATACGAGCGGTGTGTCAAATAAAAAGTAGCAAGCATGGTGACTTCTCAAAATTCTAGCATTCATGATCTTTTTTTCCATTCATTCGCTCTTCATCTCTTTCACCGTTGGAAAGTTCCAGAATTTGCATGCTCATTGCGCAGCCCATTTTTATCCCATTATTATATATTCATGATCATTAGAAGCCGAAATCTAAATCAAAATTCAATTAATTGTCTAGCCCTAGTGGATACATCATATATGGTAGAAATTTACCCGAAGCATTTTACACTAATTTGCCATTTTCGTCCGTCACTGTAGTCAATACGTTTTTTCTTTTTCTCCATCCTCTTGTTGTAGGGCAGACTGCCTCATATATGCACATGCACCCCCTGCTGTTTTTTCTATCTATCAGTAGACTCTGTATGGACAAGGCTGACAAGCGCATCCTGGAGAGATGGTCAGAAATATAACCTGAGCAACATTTGACCAAAGAACCACCAATACATACTGTGTAGACTACAACAAAATGTTTTAAATTTAGAAAAAAATCATATGACCCCTATAAGATATAACGAAAGACAGTTTTTTTGCCGTAATGGAGGTGATAATTATTAAAGACATGCACCTGAAGATAGGCTGATTGGCATCACTAAATTGGACCTCGTGTGTGAATGTGAATATTGTCTGTACAGGGCATCTGGAAAGTATTCACAACGCTTCACTTTTCTACATTTTGTAATGTTACAGCTGTATTTTTAAAGGGAATAAATCCATTACTGTTTTTCTGTCAAATTCTACAGACAATACCCCATTATGACAATGTGAAAAGTTTTTAGTTTTTTTTAATTTTACAAATATATACAAATAAATACATTTTTAAAAAACATATGTACATGAATAAGTATTCACAACCTTTGCTCAATAATGCACCTTTGGCAACAAATACAGCCTGCTTGGAAGTTTCTTTCCCCTATTCTTTTTTGCAGAACCTCCCAAGCTCTATCAGATTAGATGGAAAGCTTTGGTTTTCATCCAGGATTTCTCTGTACATTGCTGCATTTATCTGTGTCTCTATCCTGACTAATCTCCCAGTTCCTCCCACTGACAGAAATCCCCACAGCATGATGTTGCCTCCACCATGTTTCACTGTAGGGAAGGTATTGCCTTGGTGATGGCTGGTTTCCTCCAAAAGAGATCCATCTTTGGCTCATCAGACCCGAGAATTTTGTTTCTCGTGGTCTGAGAGTATTTCAGGTGCATTTTGTAAAAAATTTTTTTACAAAGAAATGGCTTTTAGTAAATGCCTGATTGGTGGTTTGCTGCACAGATGGTGTTCCTTCTGGAAGGTTCTCCTCTCTCCAAAGAGGAATGCTGTAGCTCTGACAGAGTGACCATCGGGTTCTTGGTCACCTCCCGGACTAGAATAAGATGAAAGCAGCAATGTACAGACACATCCTGGATGGGAATCCAACCTGATGGAGCTTGATTGATGCTGCAGGGAGGAATGGGCAAAGAGGAATGGGCAAAAGTATCCAAAAGTAGGTGAGCCACGCATGTGACATCCTATTCAAAAATACTTGAGGCTGTAATTGCAAAGTATTGAGCAAAAGCTCTGAATAAGTATTTTTAGTTGTTTAGAATGTGAGTGTGAATGTTATCTGTCTATCTGTATTGGTCCTGTGATGAGGTGGCGACTTGTCCAGGGTGTACGCCGCCTTCTGCCCGAATGCAGCTGAGATAGGCTCCAACACCCCCCGCGACCCCGAAAAGGACAAGCGGTAGAAAATAGATGGATGGGATAGTTTTAATAAACTTTTAAAATTTTCATTATGGGGAATTGTTTCTAAAATTTTGAGAACAATTAATTTATCCCAATTTTGAATACTTTCCGCATAAACTGTATATCTGTGTTGGCCCTGTGACGAATTGGCAACTTATCCAGGATGAACCCTGCCTTCCGCCTGAGTGCAGCTGGAATAGGCTCCAGCCTTTACGACAAGAGGGATAAGCAGTAGAAACTGGATGGATGGATGGATGGATGGATGGCAGGGGAGCGGCTCCACGCTGTGTATAAATATACACAATTAACTGCTAACTTGTCAGGTGACTAAAATCAAATATAATATTAGACAGAGGGGATCAGTTTGTAATCTGCATTGAAACACATTATTCAGCAATGGTGATCAAATACTTTACCTAAAAATCGTCTGATACAGATCAGTGGCTATTTGAACTGCACATCCCTAGTTTTGAACATTCATGTTTTCAGAGGAATACATGAATATTGGGTGCAAGAGAAAAATGACTTTGAAAGCTGTAGTTTGTAGCTCGACAACTTTCCACTTTGTGGTGTTAATTTTTCAACATGAAGGAAGCGATGTCGTGACTTTTTCCACTGCTGCACACAACTAATGGAGCCTGTTGGAAGAGTGTTTTTTCCAACAATTCAAAGCACATCTTCTCAACTTCAGAATATGCTTTTAAATACCCTCTTGCATATACAAACATTGAACATGTTTATAGATTGTTAAAGACGGCTGGCTGTCGCTTTCTTACATCAACACTGTTTATAAAGCAAGAAGTCTGCTTCTCTGGTGGGCTTCATGCCTTCCCATGAACTGTGTCCTCAGAAGACTATAAAATTATGCACACAAAAGTTCTAGATTAATATGTTTTCCTAAGGCACATGTAAGATAAAAAGCTCAGAGTTGTTTTAAGTACTCTCTTTCCTACTAAGGCCATAACCACAGAAAAAGCAAATTTTTACCACTTTGGTATCTGAAACATGTCGAACACAGCGTAGTTAAAAAAAACAAAAACATTAATTTTCCATAATGTTAATTTTGTCCAGTCAGAACAGAAGCCTGGATAATCAACCACAACTGACATTAATGACACTATAACACCTCTCGTCATATTCATATATCACATGTACTATGTACATTATATTTAAAGAAAACAATATGATTTACATGTTTTTTGTATGTGTATGTATAAACTCATATCATCACCTGTAAATCATATTTACTTGTGTTGTGAGATTCATATACATGAAATAATGTCACACATTTCTTATGACACAAGACAAAAAGTGTTGTTTGATTTGTACACATACACAAAAACTGAAGCAGCACTTTGTCCAGAGAAAAATCTAAATTGTGTGTACGTTTGTGTGTGTGTGTGTGTGTGTGTGTGTGTGTGTGTGTGTGCGTGCGTGTGTGTGTGTGTGTGTGTGTGTGTGTGTGTGTGTGTGTGTGTGTGTGTGTGTGTGTGTGTGTGTGTGGATGAAAGACTAAAACACAAAGAAAAATCAACTTTTTTACACGTGTTCGTGTGACATACACTGAAATAGCCTGAATTAGGAGGACCGTGTGAGCAATCCGCAATCACATCTCCACAACATAAAGCAGCAAGCAGTTACACGTGCAGGGAAGTATGTGCCATAAAACTCTGGAAGAAGATAATTATGAACAGACTCAACAAAAATGCCTGTGGCTCCAGAGTCAAAGATGCAAGCATGAGGATGTCCAAAGTAGACACATTCAATCAACTCTCTAACTCTTCTACTAGATTTAATTAGATCAATTTCACTGCAGGAAATGTACTTAAACAGACTTTGGCAGTTTCACACGGGCTTTTATTGAACTTTGACTATCGGGTGTGGTAGACTGGGCTAAGAGGAATGGACCACAGATTCCTCGCCTCACGAATGACGATGAAAGACAGCTTTAGCAATAATCCAGGCAACCTCTAAGTTAAACATCATTGATATGTTTAACACAAGAATCTTGATATGTGGATTGTACAATTGACAGAATATAAACAAACTATTTCAGCCATTAAAACCTAATAAAGGTGGAAAAACCGAATACAAGAAATTTGGGAGTTCTTTTAATACCAAAATGCTACTAATTTATGTCAAAATATACTAAATTGTTCATGCTAATTGTATTAATTATTTTTTACAATTTTAGTGTCGTGTAAATTTACTATGAATTGAAGAAAGAACACATTTTGATGTCAAATCATTGCAACCATTCTTTGATTGGTTAACTGTAGACAAATCTTATTTTATTTTTTAAGTGCAATGACAATGGTGTCCGTCTATCTGTGTTGGCCCTTTGTAAAAAAAATCATACAGAAGACAGTGTATACAGTAAATCACTTTAGTGCATCCAATACAAACGTTTGTAATACGAGTTCATAATTTTAAAATGCACAGTGTAATTCATTCATCTTTGTACAAATTAACAATTAAAAGGATTTAGAAATGTGTTATTAGAAAGTGTGGTTGATTTAAAATGTGTGGGATTCTTTTTATCTATCTAACTCGTTAGTCGTAGTGTAATGTTAATCATCTTGTTCCTGCATTGTCATTGGTTCTCAGTAACTTAACTGTGTTGGGGGCTGGATAAAGAGCAAGCAGGAGTGAGGAGAAAAAAAAAGGAAGGAAAGCTATCGTCAACAAGTCACATCGAAGCATTGCTTAGTAGTAAGAATTACGTTTATGTCCTCATGGTTGACTGACCGTGGTCCTGATATTTCTTTGTTGTGAGCTACTAAAGGTAGTGATGGTCAGATGAATCCTCATGAGGCATCGGACCACTTGAGCCAATTGGTTCGAGGATTTCTTGAAGCTTCAATGTATGCTTCGGCACAAGACTCCTCCTGGTCTATTGTATAATTACAAACAGCTGCATCTTATCCGCATAATGTGTGATACCTTGAAATTGTGTCTATTATGCCTCTTGGAAATGAGAATGAATCACAATACGTGTTTGACAAAATGGTTTTGCTAGGTAAATCAACAAAGTATAATAAAATATGTTGTATGTGTTATATACATCCATCCATCTATTTTCTACCGCTTATTCCCATTGGGGTCGCGGGGGGCGCTGGTGCCTATCTCAGCTACAATCGGGCGGAAGGCGGTGTACACCCTGGAAAAGTCGCCTCCTCATCACAGGGCCAACACAGATAGACAGACAACATTCACACTCACATTCACACACTAGGGCTAATTTAGTGTTGCCAATCAACCTATTCCCAGGTGCATGTCTTTGGAAGTGGGAGGAAGCCGGAGTGCCCGGAGGGAACCCACGCAGTCATGGGGAGGACATGCAAACTCCACACAGAAAGATCCCTAGCCCAGGATTGAATCCAGGACTACTCAGGACCTTCGTATTGTGAGGCAGACGCACAAACCCCTCTTTAACCGTGCTGCCTACAGTATGTACATATATTGTGTGTCTTTATTTCGCCAACATTGTAGAATCATATGTCAGGGCAGGTTGTAAAATGATTTTCTGTCAACTTGAGGAAATGGCATTAAGAAGAGAATGACAATATGATGTAATTTGGACAATGATGCGCGGAACAGAGGGTATTTACTTCATTTGAATTTTTGGTTATAGGCGATTCTTTTTTTTCTTTTTTTATACAAAACCTCTCTATTATACAGCTATTAATTTCTGGCTGCTGGTTAAAAAGAATAAATACAGAATGCTTTACTTTAACAAATGTGATGTTTACACTGATAAACACATTTAAGAACTGACGTTGCTAAGTATCGAACCCACGTTTCCTAGAATTAAAGAAAAATGCGTGAACCAATGTACTACCAAAGTCTCAAAGTCATCATTGATACAAGGTGGTAATTTAATATTTATTAAATGGACCTCAGGTTTGCCGTTTGAATTGTACTGTAACTGAATGTTGAAGTTGTAAAGTCTTGGCATGTAATGCTAGTTAGCACTCGCGAGTTAGCTTAGCTTGCCGATTCTTTAAGCCAAACATGATGGAGCATTGTGATGTGCAAAAGGTAAAGCTAAGTCGCCATGATATAGTATCGGTGGCTCAATGAAATTTATTTGCTTAAAGGAGATTATGCTTCGAGGAAAGACCCTGCTGTTTTAATGGTGTTTGATGCTATTTGCTGGTGTTTGTTGCTGTTCGCTGGTGCTTTGTTCCTGTGATTCCAACTGTTGTACTGTGAGAGCTGACTCTTTACGTGTCTGTGATAACATCGGAGGACTATTACGCCCATCACCACGTGTTCCTGTATCTCCTACTAATTACACAAAAAGATTGGTGATTTTGTGTGCAGTCCCTTCCAAGGTTTCTTGTTGTCCCCATTAGGTTGATTTTTTTCTTGCCCTGATGTGGGATCTGAGCAGAGGATGTCGTTGTGGCTTGTGCAGCCCTTTCGTGGTTAAGGGCTTTATAAGTACACTTTGGTTGATTGATTGATTGATAAAGTAAACACAATAACACATTTTTTTAAAGCCAATATGATTAAATTAAGAATTTGCTAGAATTATTATGAATAGATGATGTGTTAAATTAGTGGTATTTATTGCTGCATATTTTTTTAACAAAAAAAAAAATGGCCCGTTCACAATGACCAAACAAAAGCAAAAACTAATATTTAAATCCAAGGTGCCCATTATGTTGATCGCAAGCTGCCAGTCGATCTCAATCAATCAATTCCTCTATTGTCATTGTCATACTAACACAAGTTATGCATGTCAACATTATTTTTTGGGGGCTTAGTCTAGCGGCATAGAAAGTGCGTTGATGTGCAGGTTGACTGTAGTTTTCAGTAGCATTATAAAGAAGAGAGAGAGTAGGGCATACTTGCCAACCCTGTGATTCCAACTGTTATACTGTGAGAGCTGACTCCCGAAATTCAGCGCCTCTCCCGAAAACCTCCCAGGACAAATTTTCTCCCGAAAATCTCCCAAAATTCAGGTGGAGCTGGAGGCCACGCCCCCTCCAGCTCCATGAGGACCTGAGTGATGTGTCTGAGAGTGTGTCTGCCCAATGACGTTATAACTGTAGAATGATCGAGGGTGAGTTCTTGGTTTCTTATGTGGATTTATTGTTAGGCAGTTTCATTAACGTCCCATCAGCGCAGTAACAACACACAACAACAGCAGTCACGTTTACGTCTACCACTCTACCGTAAAGCAGTTTGTCAGCCGTAAACAGCATTTGACACTCTTAAACAGGACAATACTGCAATCTACTGTACATGCACCTGCACAACATCCCCAGGCAACTTCAACCCTTTATCCTTCTACATTCACATCCCATCTCCCCGGATTGTAAATAACCTAATGTAAATAATTGAATGTATTTGTAATGTATATACTTGTTCTTATACTATCTGAACTCACTATGTTCTCTGCTCGCTGTACATATCCTACTAATTCACACCTACACTGTTTCAATGTCCATTTCTCTGTTGATGCAATTGTTGATGCCTGAAGTACTGATATCAACAAAAGCTCCTCATCCCACCCCCCGGATTGTAAATAATTCAATGTATACACTATGATGATTAACTTGTTTGATGACTGTATTATGCTGATAGTATATATTTGTACCACGACTTAAACAAGTTGAAAAACTTATTGCGGTGTTACCTTTGAGTGGTCAATTGTATGGAATATGTACTGTACTGTGCAATCTACTAATAAAAGTTTCAATCAATCAATCAATCATTCATGCATATGTGACAATAACATCTACTTTAGAAAGTGCAGTGCACAACTGCGCACACAACAGCTGTAAATAACCCCGCCCCCAACCACGCCCCCCGGCCCACCTCCCAAAATCTGACGTCTCAAGGTTGGCAAGTATGGAGTAGGGGGGATAGATGCGAACAGTCAGATGTATGAAGAGTGTTATGTCGTTGCTGATCTTGGAGGGGGTGTTGGTCGATTGCCAGGCATTAATAAAAAAAACTTTACCTATCATCAATATTCACTATTATGTCACATTCGTCACTCGACTGACAGACATGGCAACGAAGGGTCTTGTGAAATGACAGCAGGTTGCCGGGAGCTCAGTATGAAGAAAACACCGACAGGCACTAAGACAAGAAATAAATTGTATTTCAACATAGACTCTCTCTCTCAAACACAAAACTGTAAAGACCGACAGCACAGTTCCTGTCTTCACAATAAGAGTGCTACTCCATCCTGCCTGCACTATCAAAATAAGGGTCTCAGAAAACAAGCATAAACAACCTCGCAAGCCACGGAGTTAGTCTTAAATGTATTACTTGTAAACTTGTAGAAAAATGAGCATGGAATCTGGACGAATAAGAAACCAAAAAGAAACCACTTTAATGTGGTTTTGGAAAGAGAGGAAGACTTTTATTTATTCTACAATGTAGATTTGAAGTTATGAAACTCATCAACTGTAAATCTTGTCTGATTCCAATCAAGGCAAGTCATCAGAATAACATTATTCGCTGGGTTGCATTTGATGTCACATCCCCTTTGCTTCGTCACGGCATAATGCACATGGAAGGCGAACAAGCTTGAGCCTATTGCTAGAGAGTTTAAGTTGTAAATTCCGCTTTAGTGTGCTGTTCCAAGCGTTTAAATCGGAAGATAGGAAAGGCACTTTTAGAGTCCCGAAATAAGTTGTTTGTAAAAGAAGTAAAGCCACAAATTCCAAAAACGTGTCAAGGGAAATGGCTCTCAAACATGTTGCTTTCATCTTTTGGAGTACAGTCGGACCATGATCGTGTCTGCAGCGATCAATCTGTAAAGGTTTTGTTTTAACATTTCATTGGTTCGAGCAGCTTTCTGTGATGCAATCGGATTTATTCTTTACTTTACTTTCTTTACTGAGATAGGCACCAGCGCCCCCAGCCACCCCAAAGGGAATAAGCGGTAGAAAATGAATGGATGGATTTATAGGTAGTGTTTGAGAGCAGAACTGAGCATAAATCAAAGACAAAAGAGATTGCATTAGATTGTGTTCTTTTAAAAATTATGTTTGGTTGCTTTGCCTACATATAACTACAAAGGCCTCTAATTGTGGAACTAAACGAATATCATTTTAGTCTTGGTAACATATATTGTGATTGTTGGTCTGATCTACTATATTTCTGTTGTCAACTTTCCTAACAGAAATTAAAAGCTTGGTTTTTGTGAGCAGGAATGCCTAGTGCATTATTAAACGTAGATCTCCCGTCCAAAGGCAAAACCTAGTAACTCACTTCTAGCTGATTTTGAGAAAACAAAGGAAAACCAATCTATCTTGATGCTGTCTTACAAAGATCTACAAAGTCATCTTACATATAGATGTATTTTTGAGCTTTCATTTTCTTGCCGGTTGAGCCATGGATTGAATCTGCTCTCATGAACATGTGCCCTTTCTCCAGATATTTTATCACAATCCCCGGTGGGCCCCATTCTGCGTTTGCACATTGGGCAAGAGCCGTGTACAGCGTCCAGTTTTTATTTTGACCTCCACAGTTATCTGCCCAAAAAAGTATGCAAGGGAAGGATTAAGAACAATATATTTAATGAAGGTGCTTGTAACATCCTGGGCCAATCTTCCAAATATCCCCTCGTGCCATAATATCACATAATCAGGTTGATCGTCGGCCCCCATTTGTGCAAATGTCTCATTAAAGACAATAAGGCGACTGACAAAGAAGCTTCGATTGGTCCCTTGAGATACTAGGTTTTTCTGTTGTATCTACGCGGTTATGTGGTAGTTGCTAGGTACTGCCATGCGCGTAACAGCTTACTTACGGAACAAATTACAATATCGCATACACTAATGTAAAGCATATCACCTAAGAACTCCAAAATTATTATCAGCTCAGTTTTGACCAAAATTGAGTTACTGGGGTTTGCCTTTGGATGGGAGAGAGACCCCGCTATAGCGTCTTTGGTGGAGCCGTGTCAATGTTTATGCGATAATAACGTATTAACTGTAGGTTCTTATAACGTGCACGCATCCTTTTTGTTACAGTTACTAATAGTTAATGTAGTAAACACACTCACCACTCAAATCTGTATTTACTCTTTTTTAGTATAGTTGTGGAAACAAACAAGTTTGTTTACCTTTTTTCAGATGACAAAGTGCTGATCTCATTTTTTGGTACAATGCGACCACAGTTCGTTGTGATTACCTTCAGAAAGCAAAATAAATTCACGTTCAGTCTGTATTGCAAGTAGATGCTTTTGTTTGTGTAGTACAGTTGGTTTATCCTTGCTGTAATTGTGCCTCTCCAAGGTATGGTACAACAGATCAGCTCTGGTGATATAAAAAACTTCTTGCAGGACTTGGTCTTCACAAAAGTTAGATGACATACATTCGGACATCTAATTCCGTGGTCCTTTTGTTGATAACATTGAATCAGTAAACTTTGCCAGCGTAGCGTTCTCTTTCTTGTGGATGTAGCTAGCATTCATGATAACATGTAGCTATCGGCGCAAGCATAGCAGCAGTGCTAACTGACCGGCATGCAGCATCCATCACTGCTTGCTTACGATGGTGACTGCTGCTTGCTTTGGCCTCAGAGTCTCCAAGACACAAAACAAGTCTGGTAACTGTTAACAAAAAAGTCGCCAAGAGGCTTGGCCCATTCTCGTGTATGTGTTTCGCTTTAAGATGGTTGTGGAGAGGGGCGTGGTCCACGCGTTCCCTGGGGCGAGGTGTGTGCAGGGGCCGGCCATGGAGCAGCCAACAGGTGAGGTGATATCTCAGCTGGAACGAGTTATCTAATCACCTGTTTCTTTATTAGCAGCGCCAGAGACCATGAGCGGAGGAGATGGTTGGACAGGAGTGAGAACCAGGCTGAGAGAGAAGGGACGACCAAACTCTGACACAACCCTGTGCTAAAAAGCACAACAGAGTCTTTATTGAAAAATAAAACAGTGTTGTACCCTAACAGCTCTGGCTGTCCAGGCAGTGTGTGGTAATCTGAGGAACCCACTGGAGAGCGACTTCCACAATGGTATTTTAAACTTGATGTACACCGATGACTTTTGTCGCTGCAATACCAACAAGTTACCTTGGTTTCATTCAAAGTTTAGTCAGTTTAGTCGATGTCACTTGCCCTGCGCCGGCGGGTCGTGCAAAGATGGCCGCACACATAAGTAAACATGCCAACGGAGGAAACAAGGATTTTAAAGGTAAAAAATCAAAAGTTCGAAAATCAAAAAAGTGTAGGTACATTTTGACTGTAATGCAAACAACACAGTGCTCTGTAAACAGACTAGAAATAGCTTTTCACAGCGGCACCACTCCAATGAACAGCACTTAAAACGGCAGCAACTAGGGTCAATTGTGCAGGACAGCGGAGGAGGACGTAAAACGGCTCCGTAAGTAATTTACTCCTTTATCCGAACACCATGCGTTTAAAGTTTAAAGACAAAAGAAAGTTAGTGTTTGTTTTATTCTTACATGTTCTATCACCACAACCGGCTACCATTAACATTACACCATATTGGCTTTTTCCTACAGTTCGACTTTCACTTTCCCGTTTGCCAGTTACATGTAAAAATTAATAACATGGGTTAGCTATCACAATACAGGAGATTTTGTTACACTCAAGAAATGATTTTGAATTAGTTTTCCTTATTTTACACTGATGTTAGAAAACAAAGTTGAAAGTGAAACTGTACGGTAGTTGACACGGATTTCATGCCAAGTCAGTTTTATGAGTATCATCAGGTGTCATGCTTTTACATACATTGTTTATTTATCTAATTTCATTACTTTTAATAGCAATAATCAACAGAGTTGCACACCGTAGCTATGAACTGTACTTTCAAACAGCAAACATGAGACTCTTCGCCATTGTTGATGGAAAAGACATTCATGAAATGATTAATACATATCATCCAGGAATATGTACTTCCCACCACAGAAAAAATATGAAACCACTATTGAGAAAGTGAGAGCGGAACTTTAAAATGAATCAAAACCTATAACCACTCCAAATGTTTGGACAAGTCTTGCCACAAAGGCATATTTTGGAGTCACATGCCACATTGTTAATCAAATTGGAACCGTACTTCACACACACCACATTGTCACTTGACGAGCGACATACAGCAGAAAAGATTGCTGGTTGGGTGGAAAAGGTGGCAGAAAAGTTTGGTATTACTCTAAAAATCAAGATAAACCCTTGAATGTTGTGACCGCTCTCAGGAGCTTAGAAAGGAGGCATGGAATAGCGTTGCATCAGTGTACTGGCAATACCCCTCAACTAGTTGTAAAAAGCAACCAAATATGGGATCTCCAGATAAACAAAGCACTAGGGGCTGCTAGGAGCCTAGTGGAACATTTAAAAAAGATTGAATTGCCTGGTACAAAATACTGAGACAACAGTGATCTTGATGAATTAGAACATCCATTGACATGAGTTACATGTTTTCCCCATTTGCTTAAAATTAACACCTAAATTCATTTGTAGAATGTGTTGCACAACTACCTTTAAAAAAAATAAAAAAAAGATGTATTAAAAAAATTATACATTAGTCGATTCGAGAAATAATCTTTTGATGCAGCCCTACTTCATACATATTTGATAACATGATAATCTATTTTTATTAACCACATGCGTTTATATTGACAGCTCTAATATATATATATATATATATATATATATATATATATATATATATATATATATATATATATATATATATATAAATATATATTTATTTATATATACATACAAACCCCGTTTCCATATGAGTTGGGAAATTGTGTTAGATGTAAATATAAACGGAATACAATGATTAGCAAATCCTTTTCAACCCATATTCAATTGAATGCACTACAAAGGCAAGATATTTGATGTTCAAACTCATAAACTTAATTTTTTTTTGCAAATAATAATTAACTTAGAATTTTATGGCTGCAACACGTGCCAAAGTAGTTGGGAAAGGGCATGTTCACCACTGTGTTATATCACCTTTTCTTTCAACAACACTTAATAAACATTTGGGAACTCAGGAAACTAATTGTTGAAGCTTTGAAAGTGAAATTCTTGTTTTATGTAGAGCTTTAGTCGTTCAACAGTTCAGGGTCTCCGCTGTCGTATTTTACAGGCGGGCAAGGAAAGTACCCTCACTCTTTTACTACGAAACCAGGCTGTTGTAACACGTGGTTGGCATTGTCTTGCTGAAATAAGAAGGGGCGTCCATGTTAACGTTGCTTGTATGACAATATATGTTGCTCCACAACCTGTATGGACCATTCAGCAATAATGGTGCCTTCACAGATGTGTAAGTTACCCATGCCTTGGGCACTAATACATCCCCATACCATCACAGATGCTGGCTTTTGAACTTGGCACCTATAACAATCTGGATGGTTATTTTCCTCTTTGTTCCGGAGGACACCACGTCCATAGTTTCCAAATATAAATTGAAATGTGGATTCGTCAGACCACAGAACACCTTTCCACTTTGCTTCAGTCCATCTTAGATGAGCTCGGGCCCAGCGAAGCCGGCGGCGTTCCTTGGTGTTGCTGATAATTGGGTTTTGCTTTGCATAGCAGTGTTTTAACTTGCATTTACAGATGTAGCAACCAACTGTAGTTACTGACAGTGGTTTTATGTAGTGTTCCTGAGCCCATGTGGTGATATCCTTTACACACTGATGTCTGTTTTTGATGCAATACCGCCTGAGGGAGCAACGGTCCGTAATATCATCGCTTACGTGCAGTGATTTCTCCAGATTCTCTGAGCCTTTTGGTGATTTTACGGACCGTAGATGGTAAATTCCCTAAATTCTTTGCAATAGCTCGTTGAGAAATATTGTTCTAAAACTGTTCGACAATTTGCTTACAAATTGGTGACCGTCGCCCTATCCTTGTTTGTGAATTACTTAGCATTTCATGGAAGCTGCTTTTATACCCAATCATGGCACCTACCTGTTCCCAATTTGCCTGCACACCTGTGGGATGTTCCAAATAAGTGTTGGATGAAAATTTCTCAAATTACCAGTATTTATTGCCACCTTTCCCAACTTCTTTGTCACGTGTTGCTGGCATCAAATTCTAAAGTTAATGACTATTTGCAAAAAAAAAAAAAAAAAAGTTTAACAGTTTGAACATCAAATATGTTGTCTTTGTAGCATATTCAACTGAATATGGGTTGAAAATGATTTGCAAATCATTGTATCTAACACAATTTCCCAACTTATATGGAAACAGGGTTTGTATACATATATATATATGTATATATATATATATATATAAATAAATAAATGATAAATGGGTTGTACTTGTATAGCGCTTTTCTACCTTCAAGGTACTCAAAGCGCTTTGACACTACTTCCACATTTACCCATTCACACACACATTCACACACTGATGGAGGGAGCTGCCATGCAAGGCGCCAACCAGCACCCATCAGGAGCAAGGGTGAAGTGTCTTGCTCAGGACACAACGGACGTGACAAGGTTGGTTCTAGGTGGGATTGAACCAGTGACCCTCGGGTTGCGCACGGCCACTCTCCCACTGCGCCACGCCGTCCCTATATATATATATATACACAGTATATATACATGTATGTGTATATATATGTATATATAGGTGGCGGGGCTCTCCCTTAGAGATAGGGTGAGAACATCTGCCATCAGAGAGGAGCTCAAAGTAAAGCCGCTGCTCCTCCACATTGAGAGGAGCCAGATGAGGTGGCTCGGGCATCTGGTCAGGATGCCACCCAAACGGCATGTTTAGGGCACGTCCAACCGGTAGGACGCCACGGGGAAGACTATGTCTCCCGGCTGGCCTGGGAACGCCTCGGGATCCCCCGGGAAGAGCTAGACGAAGTGGCTGGAGAGAGGGAAGTCTGGGCTTCCCTGCTTAGGCGGCTGCCCCCGCGACCCGACCTCGGATAAGCTGAAGAAGATGGATGGATGGCTGGATGGATATACATATATACAGTATATATGTATACAGTATGTATGTATACAGTATGTATATATGAATGTTTGTTTGTGTATATTAGGGCTGGGCAATATATCGATATATCGCGGGTTTGTCTCTGTGCGATATAGAAAATGACTATCGTAATATTCGAGTATACGTTCTCACGCAAGACTTTTAGCTGTGGGCGTACACTTCAGGCTCTCCTCGCTCTTTCCTGTGTCTCCTTCTCGCAGACAAGCAGGCGCACATTCTTACATACGTCACAAACTGTCACGTCATATGTCACCTACACTCTCTAGCAGAACAGAGAGGTAGCGGCGTGGCTAACGTTAGCTGCTAACGTAGCCGTACGAGAGAAAGATGGTGTGGATCCGGTAACAAATGAAGGAAGACATAATTCCCAATAAAAACAGCAGGGTTTCCATCGTCTGGCGGTGGTTCGGCTTCAAGTGGGAATATGTCGAACAGACAACCGTAATTTGTCAAGTGTGGGCGGAAAAAGCGTTGCTTTAAAAAGTTGCATTACTGCTAATATGTAGCATCGTTTGTAAAGTCACTCACAAGAGTATGAAGAAAGTTTCATAATCCTAGTAACATACCACATTGTGAAGGACGAATACTATTTGATTTCATATTATGCAGCTCATTTTTATTTGAGACTTAAAATGTCTCTGACAATCTTGCAATTTATGTTTTGGAAATGACTTGAATGTTTGTGCCATTGTTTAATAACTTTAATAAATACACTTTTGGTCAATTGACTTGGTTGTGATTTCCCTCTCTGCATGAAAATTTAAAAGTAGCATATTTTAATACAGTATGAAGAAGAATGTTTTAATGTATACACGTAGAACCATCATACTGCTGTGATTATATGCATCAAGTGTTCATTGAAGGCCAAGACCAAGGCAAAATATCGTAATAAATATCGTATATCGCGATATGGCCTAAGAATATTGCGATATTAAAAAAGGCAATATCGCCCAGCTCTAGTGTATATCAAGATGGCGGCGCGCATGGACGCGACGTTTCAGGCTCTCCCCTTAGGTGCATTGTTTTTATTGTTTTTATATAGTTTATTACTAGCCCAGTCAGCAACTTGCTGGGCGAAGGTTATGTACAGCCGAAACGATTTGTTGGAGATTGGATTGCGGTCTGAGCAGACTATTTCGGTGGATTTTACAAGCCGACACAACATCCCGGAGGAGTTAGCACGTAGCCCTGGAGCTCCATGGCTACTGTGCCCGGCGAGGAGGCGGAGGCGAAGACGCCGTGGCCGAAGGGGCGGCGTGTTAGCCAGACTAAAAATGAACCCAAACAGACCAGCGATACCAAGTATATTCCTGGCTAATGCGAGGTCGCTCGCTCCTCATGGTGAAGAAGACAAGATGGACGAGGTGAGGCTCCGTGTAGCACAAAACACTGTGATGGACAGCTGCGCCTTATTGTTTACGGAAACCTGGCTAACGTCTTCAATCCCAGACGCTAGCATGGAGCTAACCGGTCACACAGCACACAGACAGGACAGAAACGCAGAGTCTTCCGGCAAGCGGCGTGGGGGTGGACTGCTAACCTACCTAAACAACAAGTGGACTTCTGATTCAAAGGTAGTTAACAGCCACTGTTCCCAAGATCTGGAATATTTTACAGTTAAATGCCGACCCTTCCATCTAGCCAGGGAGCACTCTGCTGTCCTGATCACAAACGTGTATATAGCTCCCGATGCTAACGCTAGCACGGCACTAGCTCTGTTGCACGATACAATCAGTGCACAACAGAACAAATATCCCGACGGCATCCACATCATAGCGGGGGACTTTAATCACGTCGACCTGAAAAAAGTGCTCCCCAAACTTCACCAGCATGTGAAGTGTGCTACGAGGGGAGCTAACACACTGGACAAAGTCTATTCCAACATAAAAAAAGGATATAGAGCCAAACAACTTCCCCAATTAGGCAAGTCTGACCACATATCCCTGCTCCTTTTGCCAGCTTACACACCAATAAGAAAAAGTGCTCCTATCACAACCAAAACGGTCAAAACATGGCCGGAGGGAGCCATAGAACAGCTGCAGGACTGCTTTGATACAACAGACTGGTCAGTTTTTGAAAACCCAGACTTGGAGCAGTACACAGAAGCAGTCCTGGGGTACATCAAACACTGCATAGACACTGTCACAGTGGACAAGCGCATCCGAGTCTACCCCAACAGGAAGCCCTGGATGACAAAAACAGTCCAGGGCTTACTCAAAGAGAGAGACAGTGCCTTCAAAGCGCAGGGCCTGGCACTCTACAGTGCTGCCAGAGCCAATCTGAAGAGAGGCATCAGAGAGGCAAAAGCCGAACACAGGAGGAAAATGGAAGCCCACCTGCAGAGCAACAACACCAAGGAGGTATGGAAAGGAATAAAAGACATGACCAACTTCAGACCCAGTAACCCTTCGGCTGACGGCGACGCCTCTCGAGCGGGGGAGTTAAACAGCTTCTTCGCCCGATTTGAGAGAAAAACACCTGCAGCCGTCATAACACTCCCACCCAACACCCACAGCAGCTGCATCCTTGTACTGGAGGAGCATGAGGTGAGATGCACGCTGAAGGCAGTGAACCCGAGGAAGGCTACGGGCCCAGATGGAGTCCCGGGACAGGTACTAAGAGACTGTGCAGACCAGCTGGCCGGAGTATTTACGAAGATCTTCACCCAGTCCCTCTCCCAGGCCGTCATCCCATCATGCCTGAAGACCTCCACAATAATCCCGGTGCCGAAGAAGAACTCTGTCAGATGTCTGAATGACTACCGTCAAGTTGCACTTACACCTATAGCTATGAAGTGCTTCGAGAAGCTGGTACGGACCCATATCACCTCAGTCCTCCCTCCCGAGCTCGACCCACACCAGTTTGCCTACAGAACCAACAGGTCCACAGAGGACGCCATCGCAACAGCCCTACACTCCTCCCTGGGTCACCTGGAGACGGGGGGGAGCTACGTGCGGCTGCTTTTTGTGGATTATAGTTCGGCATTTAACACCATTATTCCTGATAGACTGGTGTCCAAACTGTCAGACCTGGGTCTCTCGAACTCCATCTGCATGTGGATTAAGGACTTCTTATCCAACCGCTCCCAGAGGGTGCAGTTGGGTCGCCACATGTCATCAAGCCTGCACCTCAGTGCCGGCTCTCCACAAGGCTGCGTGCTGAGCCCCCTTCTCTACTCCATCTACACATACGACTGCACACCTGCCCACTCCAGCAACTCCATCATCAAATTTGCAGATGACACCACCGTAGTGGGGCTCATCTCGGAGGGAGACGAGGCTGCATATCGGGATGAGGTGGAGAAGCTGTCGGATTGGTGCAAAGTCAACAACCTGGCCCTGAACACCTCCAAGACCAAGGAGCTGGTCATAGACTTCAGGAGGAAAAAAACGGACATCCTGCCCCTGATCATCAGTGGTGACTGTGTGGAGAGGGTCTCCGACTTCCGCTCCCTGGGAGTCCACCTGGCCGACGACCTATCCCGGAGCAGCAACACCACGGCTACCATCAAGAAGGCACACCAGAGACTGCACTTCCTGAGAATACTCAGGAACAACCACCTCTCACAGGAACTGCTGGTGTCCTTCTACCGGTGCTCCATTGAGAGCATCCTGACCTACTGCATCTGCGTGTGGTTCAGCAGCTGCACGGCCGCAGAGAGAACGGCGCTCCAGAGAGTCATAAAGACCGCCCAGAAGTTAATCCATGAAGTTGGCACGTTGGATAATTCATCATTAAATAGAGAATGCAATGATTTGCAAATCCCTTCAAACTTACCGTATTTCCTTTAATAGCCACCAGACATGTAACACGCCCCTGCTGTGAACTACAGCCGGGTAAAACTTGCTCACTAAGTTGGCAAACACATGCTTACTTTTGCCGCTGGGTCAAATTAGTAAAGTCACGAGTTAGCTTTCCCCTGCCATCTTTTCAATACGGCGGATAAATTTTGTTATTGCTTTAACTGTGTGTAAACCAGGGCTCTTGTTCCACAGCCACACAGATGACACTAATGGTTGCAATACAAAAAAACTTCAACACTCCCACCAACACGCGCCACACTCTGCGAACCCACATTAAACGATGACAAACACACTTCTGGAGAACATACAACCTGCAACACACCAAAAACGCAACACAACACCTACCCACAATGCAATGTATCCACGACTCCCGCTACACCGTCCAATAACCCGCTGGCACCAAACCCCCCCCACACTCCCATCCATGCGTTGGTGGAGGTGGGCGGGGTTGGGGGCGCGTGTATAATAGCCACGCATCACGGATACACGGCACTATGGGTAATCCCTATTCTGCGTTTAGAATGTGCCACAGAGCCAATGCTCTCCAGAAATGTGCTTGGTGAGGGTTCACGAAGTGTGGCGCACACTAGTAAGAGCCCCGGCCAAAGCCGTCCACATCACAACCATCAGTGTAAAAGGTATGGCTGTTGACCAAGTATGCATTGAAATCTCGTATGAGGAGCAGTGAGATGCGTGCGTCCGTCCGGCATGTGGACAGCATGGTGTAAAAGTGAGCTTGATGACATACTGTATAGAAGTGGTCCCCAATCGCCTGGCTGCGGACGCAGAATAATTTTTATAATTAATTTTAATTTTTTACCCACTTCATTTTTTACTGCATGACATGAGTGAGAAGAGGTGTTAAAATGATTAGCGCCTGCTTACTTTTACCGCATGCTTTGAATAACCGCAGGAGTGAGGAAATGTTATAATTTAATTCGCGCCCCCGGCGGCTATTCAAGTAAGTACGGTATATTCAATTGAACAGACTGCAAAGACAAGATATTTAATGTTTGCAAATAATCGTTACCTTAGAATTTAATGGCTGCAACACATTGCAAAAAAGTTGGCACACGGGCATTTATTCCACTGTGTTACATGGCCTTTCCTTTTAACAACACTCAGTAAACGTTTGGGAACTGAGGAGACCAATTTTTGAAGCTTTTCAGGTGGAATTATTTCCAATTCTTGCTTGATGTACAGCTTAAGTTGTTCAACAGTCGGGGGATTCTGTTGTGGTATTTTAAGTTTCATATTGCGACACACATTTTCAATGGGAGACAGGCTTGGACTACAGGCAGGCCCACTTGTTTACTACGAAGCCACGCTGTTGTAACACGTAGCTTGGCATTGTCTTGCTGAAATAAGCAGGGGTGTCGATGATAATGTTGCTTGGATGGCAACATATGTTGCTCCAAAACCTGTATGTACCTTTCAGCATTAATGGTGCCTTCACAGATGTGTAAATTACCCATGCCTTGGGGATTAATACACCCCCATACCATCACAGATGCTGGCTTTTGAACTTGGCGCCCATAACAATCCAATTGGTTCTTTTCCTCTTTGTTCCAGAGGACACGACGTCCACAGTTTCTAAAAACAATTTGAAAAGTGGACTCGTCATACCACAGAACACTTTTCCACTTTGCATCAGTCCATCTTAGATGATCTCGGGCCCAGAGAAGCCGGCAGCGTTTCTGGATGTGTTTGACAAATGGCTTTCGCGTTGAATAGTAGAGCTTTAACTTGCACTTACAGATGTAGCGAGGAACTGTATTTAGTGACAGTGGTTTTCTGAAGTGTTCCTGAGCCCATGTGGTGATATCCTTTAGAGATTGATGTCGGTTTTTGATACAGTGCCGTCTGAGGGATCGAAGATCATGGTCATTCAATGTTGGTTTCCGGCCATGCCGCTTACGGGGAGTGATTTCTCCAGATTCTCTGAACCTTTTGATGATATTATGGACCGTAGATGTTGAAATCCCTAAATTTCTTGCAATTGCACTTTGAGAAACGTTGTTCTCAAACTGTTTGACTATTTGCTCACGCAGTTGTGGACAAAGGGCTGTACCTCGCCCCATCCTTTCTTGTGAAAAACTGAGCATTTTTTGGGAAGCTGTTTTTATACCCAATCGTGGCACCCACCTGTTCCCAATTAGCCTGCACACTTGTGGGATGTTCCAAATAAGTGTTTGATGAGCATTCCTCAACTTTATCAGTATTTATTGCCACCTTTCCCAACTTCTTTGTCACATGTTGCTGGCATCTAATTCTAAAGTTATTGATTATTTGCACAAAAAAAAATGTTTATCAGTTTAAACATCAGATATGTTGTCTTTGTAGCATATTCAATTGAATATGCGTTGAAAATGATTTGCAAATCAATGTATTCCGTTTATATTTACTTCCAAACAATATCCCAACTCATATGGAAACAGGGTTTTTACATAAATACAAATGCTTTGGTTTGTATACGATTCGGTTTTCATTTCACCTTTTAGAACTGATTTATTACATCGAGGTTCCAGTGTACTATCAAATTATTACATTTTATATCATGGTATGAAATGTAATAATTATCTATTTTGTTGAAACTCAGAGTATTGGAAACAAAAAAAGCAGTTAGTTGGTAAAAGTGTTAAAGATTGAGTCATGGTTGGACACTCACACAGGATGTTTGTCTTCTGGTTCATTCAAACTCTGCTCTGTTCATGGGAATGTCATGCATGCTCTAATTAGTACCAGAACAGGCGCTACAATGAGTACCAGACCCAAGAGAGGCTAACATACCTGTTGTTTGTCACCAAGCCAACACCCCACGTCAGCAGGGGGCCAAATGGACATTTTTGTTTGATGGAGTGAAGCTACTTTTTCGGTTTTGTTTATTCACTGCTAAATGTATGCTTTCTGTAGATAAGCATTATTGCCAGCAAATGTAAGCAGCACTTTCCAGGAGAGGTGCCAGGAAACTTTGTGAGAGGCAAAACTAGGTTTGTTACAAATGGAAAAATAAACAATTTGTAAGTCCTACTCCTGCAAAGAAAGACTAATGACAAATTATTTGTAACCTAGTAGAAGAGTATAATTGTGTTTATCTAAAATAGTGATTTTTTTCGATTTTTTTTTTGGAGGGGGGGGGGGGGGCGAGGGGGGCGGTGGGGTGGCATGATGCTTTTTGTGCTGACAAACTTTACACAGACCCTAGTTTTTCTCTTTTCAACATGGCCTGAACCCTTATTCATTGTGTTTCATTTTAGGTACACTATTTCCTGGGGATCTTTAAATACCTTGGTTTACACTACACCAGTACGTCTCAAATAGTTGTGCAACCCCCCGGGAGATGTCAGGGTGGCCATGACAGCCAGGGGGGAACTTTCAGCATTAATGTCTTAATTCGGGCAGCACAGTGACACAGGGGTTAGTGCGTCTGCCTCACAATACGAAGGTCCTGAGTAGTCCTAGGTTCAATCCCGGGCTCGGGATCTTTCTGTGTTGAGTTTGCATGTTCTCCCCCTGATTGCGTGGGTTCCCTCTGGGTACTCCAGCTTCCTCCCACCGCCAAAGACATGCACCTTTGTGTGTGAATGTGAGTGTGAATGTTGTCTGTCTATCTGTTTTGGCCCTGCGATAAGGTGGCGACTTGTCCAGGGTGTACTCCGCCTTCCGCCCGAATGCAGCTGAGATAGGCTCCTGCACCCCCCGCAACCACAAAAGGGACAAGCGGTAGAAAATGGATGGATAGATGGATGTCTTAATTCATACTTGAACAATACACAAACCTCTAGCTTGGTGGCAACAGTGCCAAACCAATCAACATGCTTTGTTTAGTTATTGTGTACTATTGACTTTGTTGTGTATAAAAAAATGTTATGTAATAAAAGGGAATACGGAAATCCAGTATGTTGAATATTTTGCTGATATTGTTAGTCAATAGCATTTACCATAAATAAAATAAAAAATATACAGTTAATACGTGAGCTCAATATCAATATGGGCCGATCTTAGCAGCCATTTTTAATTTAGTTTTAGTCATAGTCTTTTTAGTTTTGGTCATATTTTAGTCATCTAAATTAGTTCAGTTTTAGTGTAGTTTTAGTCGACTAAATTCCACAACATTTTAGCTGACTGAAATTACAGTAAAATATAAAGTATAAAGGATAACACATCTGTGAAGTTGTCTTGATACCACGTTTATTAAGGCTATCAGTATTACTGTACGATGTAATAAATCAACTTTGCATAACTTAGCATATGAAGATGAATTTCAAAAAATCTGAATATGGTACATCATATTGTTTCAGAATCAATTCAGACCAAGCGACTAGTCAAAGCCTTAAAAAAAAATGTCTGTTAATTTGCGAACGTGCATTCAAGAGAGTTTATTATGAAAATTGTTGAGCAAATCATCAGCCATTTTATTAAGCAAACGAGCTGGGTAGAGCTAGTTGCATATTCATTTGCTCTGAGCGGAGTGTGAAATTAAATGATGCGCAGTGCGTACACTTGTATTAAAATATTTGTACTTATTTAACAGGAACATAAACTTTTATTTAACACATCAACCTTAATACTAAGAATGTTTTGAGAACTGCTGTAATCAGTGTTACATTATTTACATACACAAAGCTGTGTAGATGGATTGTTGGCAATTTGGAGAGCATAACGTAGATAAATCATATTATTAATACTATGCTCAATAACATTGTAACTATTTTCTGTTCCATCATTAAATTATAATGTGTGCATTTTAAAATGTAGGTCTATGGTTTATTTAAACCAGGGGTCCCAGACTCGCAGCCCGCGGGCCAATTGCGGCCCGTGAGACTTTATTTTGCGGCCCGCACCTTGATATGTAAATTTAATGTGTTAGTGTGGCCCGCGAGTTTTATATGAATAGCGCTTGACAGCGTCAAAGGATTTTTCCGGAAGACCCCCGAATTTCGGGCAATCATTCATTCGCACATCTTCCGATTCTCACCTAAACAACATTGTTCAATGGGTGCCGTTTTGATACTGACTTTAAAGCTCTCTACAACATATTCTAACAACGTGCTAGCCCAGTCATATTATGTATCTGGATTTTGAACACACACGCCATCGTGTCCGCATTTTCGTTATACAAGCAGCGTGCCGGCCCTGCCACATGCTATGTAAGGCTTCAGCCAAGAAATGGCAGTGACTGCAAAGCATACTTGATCGACAGCCATACATGTCACACTGAGGGTGGCCCTATAAATATCGTTAACACTGTTACAAATACGCGCCACACTGTGAACCCACACTGTGAACCCACACCAAACAAGAATGACAAACACATTTCGGGAGAACATCCGCACCGTAACGCAACATTAACACAACAGAACAAATACCCAGAACCACATGCAGCACTAACTCTTCCGGGCTACAATATACACCCCCGCTACCACCAAACTCCGCCCCTCCCAACCCTGCCCCCCCACACATTAACCTCCCCACCCCACCGCAGTGCGTCAGTTGAGGTGGAGAGTTAGAGCTGCAAGGGGTTCTGGGTATTTGTTCTGTTGTGTTCATATTGTGTTACAGTGCGGATGTTCTCCCGAAATTTGTTTAACATTCTTGTTTGGTGTGGGTTCACAGTGTGGCGCATATTTGTAACAGTGTTAAAGTTCTTTATACGGCCACCTTCAGTGTGACCCGTATGGCTGTTGATCAAGTATGTCTTGCAGTCGCTTATTCACGGCAAGAGCATCTAACAAAATGTGGCTGTTCTGGCATGATACTTTGTTAAAAAGACATGTAGAACAGTTGTCCTCAAATGGGGGTACGTGTACCCCTGGGGGTGCTTGAAGGCATGCCAAAGGGTACGTGATCTTTTAAAAATATTCTAAAAATAGCAACAATTTAAAAATCCTTAATAAATATAATTATTGAGTAATACTTTAACAAAATATGAATGTTAATTCATAAACTGTGAAAAGAAATGCAACATTGCAATATTCAGTGATGACAACTAGATTTTTTTGTGGACATGTTCCATAAATATTGATGTAAAGATTTATTTTTATTGTGAAGAAATTTTTAGAATTAAGTTCATGAATCCAGATGGATTCATGAACTTAAAGAGGGCACTTTAAGTTGATGATTACTTCTATGTGTAGAAATCTGTATTTATAATTTAATCACTTGTTTATTTTTCAACAAGTTTTTAGTTATTTTTATATATTTTTTTCCAAATAGTTCAAGAAAGACCACTACACATGAGCAATATGTTGCACTGTTATACAATTTAATACATCAGAAACTGATGACATTGTGCTGTATTTTACTTCTTTATCCGTTTTTTTTCAACCAAAAATGCTTTTCTCTGATTAGGGGGTACTTGAATTGAAAAAATGTTCACAGTAAAAAGGTTGAGAACCATTGTTGTAGAGAACGGTAAAGGGAGTGCTATCACGGTACGCCATTAATATTGTTGGCTGTGCGAAAGTCGGGACTAATCTCGGGAGAATGGTTGCCCCGGGATATTGTCGGGAACAGTGACGTGCTGTCAGGGGAGGCAAGTGAGACAGTGCCTCACCTGCCACCAGGTGGCTTAACCTTGAGATGTTCCAAAACGAAGTAATAAAATAAAATAAGTTTTAATATGTCTCTTTTGGTTTATGCTTTCTATGTGATTTTGGCATGGTTCCTGTATATTTTCATAACTTCCATGGTCAAAATCACGGAAATTCCATGTTTCCAGATCAAAACAATGCAGCAGATGAGAAGTGAGGCAGACACAGGCGGTGCCTCCATGGCTAGACAAAGTGTGTATTCGGCGTGTGCGTGCGAGGGGATGCATGCTTGTTGCTATGTGGAAAAGGAGGGTCTTGAGGCAGCAAGTACCTCTGCCTCAAGGTAGGAGGCGATATATTGTCAACTTGCAGTTAGGGCTGAGCGATATATCGATATATATGATATATTGCAGGTTTGTCTCTGTGCGATATAGAAAATGACTATCTTAATATTCGATTATATGTTCTCACACCGTTGCTTTAAGCTGCGTGCATTACATTACTGCCGTTTCTCAATCCTTCTCGTCTGTCCTTCTCACAGAGACGTAAAATAAGCCCGCCTTCTTACATACGTCACATACTCTCGCGAGTCTAGCGTCATAGCACTCGCCGATCAGAGATAGCAGCATGGCTAACTTTAGCTGAGGCAGGTCGAGCGGAGCGGAGCTTGTGACAATACAAGAGAGAGATGGTGCAAAACTTTAAATGGATGAAGAACAATAAATGCCCAAAATTAAGAGGGGGGTCCATCATCTGGCGGTGGTTTGGCTTCAAGTGGGAAGATATTCAGCAGACAACAGCAATATGGTGTTCAATGTATATACTATGATGATTAACCCGTGTGATGACTGTATTATGCTGATAGTATATATTTGGACCATGAGTTGATTAACGTGGTTGAAAAACTTATTGAGGTGTTACCATTTAGTGGTCATTTGTACGGAATATGTACTGTACTGTGCAATCTACTAATAAAAGTATCAATCAATCAATGCAAAGTATGCAGCAGAAATGTTACTACAAAAAGGTAGCAACACTATTAATTTGTTCTTTCATTTAAAAAGTTTTGGTCAATTAGTTGTGATTTCCCTCTCTGCATGAAAGTTTAAAGGCCTACTGAAATGAGATTTTCTTATTCAAACGGGGATAGCAGTTCCATTCTATGTGTCATACTTGATCAATTCGCGATATTGCCATATTTGTGCTGAAAGGATTTAGTAGAGAACATCCACGATAAAGTTCGCAACTTTAGGTGCTAAGAGAAATGCCCTGCCTCTACCGGAAGTCGCAGACGATGACGTCACCCGTGTGATGGCTCCTCATATATTCACGTTGTTTTTAATGGGAGCCTCCAACAAAAAGTGCTATTCGGACCAAGAAAACAACAATTTCCCCATTAATTTGAGCGAGGATGAAAGATTTGTGTTTAGGATATTGATTGCGACGGACTAGAAAAAAAAAACAAAAAAAAAAACGATTGCATTGGGAAGGACTTCGATGTTTTTAGACACATTTACTAGGTTCATTTTGGGAAATCCCTTATCTTTCTATTGTGTTGCTAGTGTTTTAGTGAGTTAAATAGTACCTGATAGTCAAAATGGTGTCTCCACGGGTGTGTTGACGCGCAGTGTCTCAAGGGAGTCAACGGCAGCTATGGACGGCACAAGCTCAGCTTTTCTCCGGTAAGAACTGAGTTTTTAACCACAATTCTCTCACCGAAACCTGCTGGTTGACATTTGGTAGGGATCCATGTTGGCTTGACCGCGCTCTGATCCATAGGAAAGTTTCACCTCCAGGAATTTTAAACAAGGAATCCCCGTGTGTTTGTGTGGCTAAAGGCTAAAGCTTCCCAACTCCATCTTTCTACTGTGACTTCTCCAATATTAATTGAACAAATTGCAAAAGTTTCAGCAACACAGATGTCCAAAATTCTGTATAATTATGCCGTTAAAGCAGACAAATTTTAGCTGTGTGTGTGCGCAGCGCTCATACTTCCTAAAAACCCGTGACGTTTTGCGTACACGTCATCATTACATAACGTTTCGAAGACGAAACTCCCGGGAAATTTAAAATTGCAATTTAGTAAACTAAACCGGCCATATTGGCATGTGTTGCAATGTTAATATTTCTTCATTGATATATAAACTATCATATGGGTAGTAGTGGGTTTCAATAGGCCTTTAAAATTAGCATATATTAATGCAGTATGAAGAACAATGTTTTAATGTAGACACATAGAATCATCATACTGCTGTGATTATATGTATCAAGTGTTCATTCAAGCCCAAGGCAAAATATCGTAATATATATCGTATATCGCAATATGGCATGAAAATATCGCAATATTAATAAAAGCCAATATCGCCCAGCCCCACTTGCAGTTAAATGCCTCAGCAGTACTCTGACTCGCCACACTGGGAGAAGTGGGGGCTCTCAAGCTAGCAGACACAGGTCTCTCCAGCGGAAGCCAGCATTTTTTTCTTTTCTTTTTTTTTAACTGTATTTATAACAATACAGTATGTTTGTAGATTTTGTCAGATGCAAAAATATTGTTTAATTTCTTGGAATGAAATTGAATTAAATGAATGTTTCTGCCAATATGGAGGAATATATACTGCATCCAAGATTAAATACTTCTATAAACTGGACTTTAAGACAAAATGAATGCGATCATACAAGTACGTTTTCATGGAGGATAGCTATTTCTGCTTCAGATACACATACAGAAAGGTAATATACACTCACAATACTTGATTTATTTTGCTAAAAGCAAATAGGACCAAAAAGTATTTAATAACAACTTTATCAAATAGTTTTTGGACCCATAATATCATATCATAATGATATTATCATATGATACATAATATCATTATGATAACGTTTTTTATGAAAGCAAATAACTCCCTTTTTTCCCTGTAACTCTAATGTGCAACCTAAATCAACAATGACTAGACCTGCACATGTGAATTTAAGTTAAAAAAAAAAGTTCACATCAGTTCACCGCACGTCACTGGTCGGGAGGTACACTGAAATTCAGGAGTCTCCTGGAAAAATCGGGAGGGTTGGCAACTCTGTTGCTAGGGAGGGAAAGCCATACAAAGAATGTGAATTCATTTAAAAGTGCATGTTAGATTCTTAAGAAATATTTTTACGCGGCCCATCCTCCCCCAGTTTCTGCATCCAGCGGCCCCCAGGCAAATTGAGTTTGAGACTCCTGATTTAGACAATTATGACAACAAAAAATATCACTTGTCTATAGTTTGTAAAATAAAAAATTAAAAAAAAGAACACTTAACACCAGTGCACATTGCATGAAAATATGTATGCAAGTTTATGGTCATATGAAAAATTAAACTAGTTTTATTCTATATTGTGTATAAATACACTGAGTGTGCATAATAATTGGCTATTTCTTGGCCACTGTCTTGTGTAAACACAGCAGCCAGTGTTATAAACTAATGTATATACTGTATATCTCACATTACTGTCTTTCTTTGTGTGTTACCATGAAAATGGCAAATCTGCTCTTCTGAGTTGTCAAGTTGTGCAATTGATATCTGAACAATGTGGCAAGAACGTAATTAAAGTGCACTGTACAGGTAGGTATCTGGCTTATTATAAAATTGCCTGATTCATGGTGTACTGCAAAAATAGTTTGTTTTTATTAAGTATTTTTCGGACATGAAGACATGACGTAAGCAACCGTGCTTCTGCTTTACCGTCTTTAATAGTAACAGAAATTCGGAACAGTAGGACTCATTTCGAAACAATAGCTTCGGCCTACTTAATGTCGTGAAGATGTCCCAATGGTTAGTCTGCAGATGGTGCTTCAAGCGTGTATTTTTACCGGAGGAAATGGAGCCACAGGGCTTAGAGTTTATTTGTTGTCTACGACGGCAAAGATTAAGTGCGTCCATATGTCTTCTCTTCTCTTTAATACCAATCTACAAACACCATTTCCATATGAGTTGGGAAATTGTGTTAGATGTAAATATAAACGGAATACAATAATTTGCAAATCATTTTCAACCCATTTTCAGTTGAATAAGCGACAAAGACAACATATTTGATGTTCAAACTGATAAACTTTTTTTTGTTGTTGCAAATAATCATTAACTTTAGAATTTGATGCCAGCAACACGTGACAAACAAGTTGGGAAAGGTGGCAATAAATACTGATAAAGTTGAGGAATGCTCATCAAACACTTATTTGGAACATCACACAGTTGTGTTGGCTAATTGGGAACAGGTGGGAGCCATGATTGGGTATGAAATTAGCTTTCCAAAAAATGCTCAGTCTTTCACAAGAAAGGATGGGGGGAGGTACACCGCTTTGTCCACAACTGCCTGAGCAAATAGTCAAAAAGTTTAAGAACAACGTTTCTCAAAGTGCAATTGCAAGAAATGTAGGGATTTCAACATCTACGGTCCATAATATCATCAAAAGGTTCAGAGAATCTGGAGAAATCACTCCACGTAACGGTATGGCAGGAAAACAACATTGAATGACCGTAACCTTCGATCCCTCTGACGGCACTGTATCAAAAACAGACATCAATCTCTAAAGGATATCACCACATGGGCTAAGGAACACTTCAGAAAACCACTGTAACTAAATACAGTTTGTCGCTACATCTGTAACTGCAAGTTAAAGCTATGCAAAGCGAAAGCCATTTATCAACAACATCCAGAAACGCCGCCGGCTTCTCTGGGCCCGAGATCCTCTAGGATGGACTGATGCAAAGTGGAAAAGTGTTCTGTGGTCTGATGAGTCCACATTTCAAATTGTTTTTGGAAATATTCGACATCGTGTCATTCAGACAAAAGGAGAAGCAAACCATCCAGACTGTTATCGACGCAACGTTCTAAAGCCATCATCTGTGATGGTATGGGGGAGCATTAATGCCCAAGGCATGGGTAACTTACACATCTGTGAAGGCCCCATTAATGCTGAAAAATACATACAGGTTTTGAAACAACATATGCTGCCATCTAAGCGCCGTCTTTTTCATGGACGCACCTGCTTATTTTAGCAAGAAAAGGCCCAGCCACATTCAGCATGTGTTACAACAGCATGGCTTTGTTAAAAAAGAGTGCGGGTACTTTCCTGGCCCGCCTGCAGTCCAGACCTGTCTCCCATCGAAAATGTGTGGTGCATTATGAAGTGTAAAATACGACAGCGGAGACCCCAAAATGTTGAACGACTGAAGCTCTACATAAGCGAATTGCGAAGCGAATAGTATTTATTTAGCGCTTTTCTCAAGTGACTCAAAGCGCTTTACATAGTGAAACCCAATATGTAAGTTACATTTAAACCAGTGTGGGTGGCACTGGGAGCTGGTGGGTAAAGTGTTTTGCCCAAGGACACAACGGCAGTGACTAGGATGGTGGGGGCGGGAATCGAACCTGCAACCCTCAAGTTGCTGGCACGGCCGCTCTACCAGCCGAGCTATGCCGCCCCACATAAAACAAGAATGCGAAAGAATTCCACTTTCAAAGCTTCAACAATTACTTTCCTCAGTTCCCAAACGTATTGAGTGTTGTTAAAAGAAAAGGTAATGTAACACAGTTGGTGAACATGCCCTTTCCCAACTACTTTGGCACGTGTAGCAGCCATGAAATTCTAAGATTATTATTATCTATTTACAAATTATTATTTGTAAAAAAAAAAAGTTTATGAGTTTGAACATCAAATATCTTGTCTTTGTAGTGCATTCAATTGAATATGGGTTGAAAGAGATTTGCAAATAATTTTATTCCGTTTGTATTTACATCTAACACAATTTCCCAACTCATATGGATGAACACATTTTCTTGTGTTTACGTCTTGTATTGCATCTTGTTTTCTGGGTGAAAAATCAAAACAGTGTCCATTTTAAAGACGCCAGTTCAGACCCCTAATGCTTTTCTACCCACCCCTCTCCCACATGCAACTGTGATTGGCTATTTTATCCCACCCACCTAATGACGAAATAAACTATGATTGAATACCGTCTTTGTCAATCTTTCCGTGTCGTTTTTATTCCATCCATCCATCCATCCATTTTCTACCGCTTATTCCCTTTTTTATTCGTTAACTAAATTGTCAATTTGTTTCGTCATTGTTTAATTCAACGTGCTTTTGTTTTCATTCATTATTGTCCTAATTTCATCATTGGGAAATGGGTGGTTGACAAAGACGAACATTTTTAGTCAACAAAATTAATACTGCCTGCACGTTGGAGTTCACCCAATGGATGAGAGGGTAGCTTCCCTCCACCTTCAGGTGGGGGGATGGGTCATGACTGTTGTTTGTGCTTATGCACCAAACAGCAGTTCAGAGTGCTCACCCTTTTTCGATACACTCGAGAGAGTACTGGAAAGTACTCCCCGGGTGATTCCCTTGTCCTACTGGGGGACTTCAACACTCATGTCGGCAACGACAGTGAAACCTGGAGAGGCGTGTTTGGGAAGAATGGCTGCCCGGATCGGAACCCGAGTCTTGTTTTGTTATTGGACTTTTGTGGTTGTCACAGATTGTCCATAACACACACCATGTTCAAACATAAGAGTGTCCATATGTGCACTTGGCACCAACACACCCTAGGCCGCAGTTCTATGATTGACTTTGTAGTTGTGTCATCAGATTTGCGGCCTCATGTTTTGGACACTCGGGTGAAGAGAGGGGCGGAGCTTTCAATCGATCACCACCTGGTAGTGAGTTGGCTTCAATGGTGGGGGAGGATGCCGGACAGACCTGGCATGCCCAAACGCATTGTGAGGGTCTGCTGGGAATGTCTAGCAGAGTCTCCTGTCAGAGGGAGTTTCAATTCCCACCTCCGGAAGAACTTTGAACATGTCACGAGGGAGGTGCTGGACATTGAGTCCGAGTGGACAATGTTCCGCACCTCTAATGTAGAGGCGTCCTCTCTTTAAGAAGGGGAACCGGAGGGTGTGTTCCAACTATTGTGGGATCACACTCCTCAGCCTTCCCGGTAAGGTCTATTCAGGTGTACTGGAGAGGAGGCTACGTCGAACCTCGGATTCAAGAGGAACAGTGTGGTTTTCGTCCTGGTCGTGGAACTGTGGACCAGCTCTATACCTTCAGCAGGGTCCTTGAGGGTGCATGGGAGTTTGCCCAACCAGTCTAGCTTTGTGGACTTGGAGAAGGCATTTGACCGTGTCCCTCGGGAAGTCCTGTGGAGAATGATCAGAGAGTATGGGGTATCGGACTGTCTGATTGTGGCGGTCCGCTCCCTGTATGATCAGTGTCAGAGCTTGGTCCTCATTGCCAGCAGTAAGTCAGACACATTTCCAGTGAGGATTGGACTGCACCAGGAGCCAGATGAGGTGGTTCGGACATCTGGTCAGGATGCCACCCGAACGCCTATCTAGGAAGGTGTTTAGGGCACGTCCGACTGGTAGGAGGCCACGGGGAAGACCCAGGACACGTTGGGAAGACTATGTCTCCCGGCTGGCCTGGAAACGCCTCGGGATCTCTCGGAAAGAGCTCGACGAGGTGGCTGGGGAGAGGGAAGTATTGGCTTCCCTGCTTAGGCTACTGCCCCCGCGACCTGACTTCGGATAAGCGGAAGACAATGGATGGATGGATGGATGGATCTTTTATTTTAATTGTGCTTGTGTAATATACTTTATGTGAAACTTCACATTGCAGCAACTTTGTACAGGCAAGAATTCAGCAGCAATATATTTATTGGTGCATCATGTCATATTGGGTGACATGGATTCAAGCACAAGATGGATACAATTTAAACTACGACCTCTTTATCTCCTCAATCAATGTAAGTAATAAATTCCCCAAAAATATCTAAATGTAGCTTGTTTGCAAATAAATGTTTCATACGATCAGGTATCATGTTTCATTGTAAAAAACATTTGAATCTCTCCCTTTAACATCAAAAATTGGATATCAACATGGCTAGGATGTTTGGCAGAATGGATAACACATCTGCCTTTAATTCAGGTAATGTAGATTAAAAATTCCGTGGGGGCCAAAAAGTATTTTGTAGATATTTTTACATCTTTGAGTCATATAGTTTAATGCCCACAATTACGACATACATTAATAATTTCTATAGTCATAGTACATTTCAGTATATTTTCCGATCTTCAAAATTAAAACAATTTTAAAATTGGAATAATTTCTACCATTAAAGTATTTGTATATTCAAACCATTTCACAGTCCAATTGTTTTTATCCTTCCTTCTATATTCTACTAGCATTTCAACTAGCATTCTTCAATATTCTAACCACTCCTAACATATTTTATTGTAAAACAAAATACGTTTATATCCCCTACATTAACTGCAAATGTTGTACTGTTGCAGCAAATAATTCTGGCTAATTAGATGTCATTTTCAACAGCTAAATCGCTCCCTTTAATATTCAAAGTTAGATGTAATTTTGGCAGTTTGGCTGAGCAGTTTACACCAATGCCTTTTCACCCGTGCATTGAAGTTCGCATCTTGGAAGATACCATAAGAACAAATCCTTTTTTTGGCAATTTTACATCTTTGAGTCAAATAGTTTGATTCAAATTCTTAAAAAATAAATTTAGAATTTCTAAATTCAGTTGGTTTTTTTCTTTTAAACTGTGTGCAGTTTAATTATGTTTATTATTTTTACAAACTTCATTTCAATATGTGAAGCTACGAGAAGTGGACAGACTCTTAAACCTATTTATGGTGGAGTATAAAGTGGGACCTGAAGCAACGACCTCAGCTGCTTAGTACGCTGAGACTTCGTTGGAGAAATGTGAAATAAAGGAGGCAGTACACAAGTGGAATGAAGGTAAATAACTTCAAATATTAACTATTTATTTTATTGCATGTTGTATAATTAGTGAAATTCCATTTGTATAGTTATTATCCTCAACCCGGGTGAACAGAATGCTAATGTTAACAAGCTATAGCGATGTGTTTGTGTTGTCGGTGTGAGATAAACATTTACATTTATAATTTTTATTTTGTTATTTACAGCTGAAAAAGACCAAAAGTGAAGTGAATTATATCTATATAGAACTTTTGTCTACTGACTCAAAGCGCTTTACATAGTGAAACCCAATATCTAAGTTACATTTAAACCAGTTTGAGTGGCACTTGGAGCAGGTGGGTTAGTATCTTGCCCAAGGACTTAACGGCAGTGACTAGAATGGTGAAAGCTGGGCTCGAACCTGGATCGATCAAGTTGCTGGCTCGTCCGCTCTACCAACCGAGCCACGCCGGTAATCGCTTGACCCGCATGAATGCATCATTGACTGACAGGACGACTTTCTGACTGTTAGACATCGCAGACAAAAGCCTGACTTTTATGAACAATTTGGTAGACTTATTTTTTTTTTAATAATATCGTTTTGTATAGTATTGGTTTGTATTTTATTTAATTAGACTTTAGTAAAATAACTGTGACCTAATATTTTCTGTATATTTACATGGTATCAGCATAGAAATATATTGAATCACTCCTTCATATGTCATTTGCGTGATTTGTATAAACTACCCTGAACTTTGAAATGCGGTTGAAACACAAACCACACACTTCTGCAAAACCTATAGTTCCAGGAACTGGAGGTTCTAGGTTTTTAAGTTCCTGACCTTTTGGTGGAAAAGGGCCTCTAGACGTGCACATGCCAAAAAATCGAGCTATCAATCTTTGCAGAGCTGTGACTGGTCAGCTTATTACGACATTATTTTTGGGACTCCTCCTTGGAGAAAGTTAAAAAAAAAAAAATTCAAACTGCATTGAAGAAACAAGGGAACTAATAGTGGGGAAATTGAGCAAATTGAGGAAATTCGCAAATATGACCATTTATAAAATACTTCAATTTATAAAATACTACAAAGATTGCCTCGACTAGTTCAGTTATGGCACAGCCCACCTTCGCGAAAGTTTTCCTCCGGTTTTAAAGCAAGTTGTAAATTAGAAGTGAGCATTGTTTCAAAAATATTAGTTATCCCTCCCTCTCTATCTCTCCTTCTTGCTGAAGTGATGTCATTGTGTCCCCTCCATCTGTGTAGCCTATGTGTACTTCACAAAAATCCTGCAGAACGCAAAGCTGTGATTGGTCAGTTTTTGCCAGGGAAGGTACCTTTGATTGATTGAATGATTGATTGATTGATTGATTGATTGATTAATTGGTTGATTGATTGATTGATTGATTGATTGATTGATTGATTGATTGATTGATTGATTGATTGATTGATTGATACTTTTATTAGTAGATTGCACAGTTCAGTACATATTCCGTACAATTGACCACTAAATGGTAACACCAGAATAAGTTTTTCAACTTAATCAATTTATGGTACAGATATATACTATCAGCATAATACAGTCATCACACAGGTTAATCATCATAGTATATACATTGAATTATTTACATTATTTACAATCTGGGGGTGGGATGAGGAGCTTAGGTTGATGTCATCAACAATTGCATCAACAGAGAAATGGACATTGAAACAGTGTAGGTCTTACTTGGTCGGATATGTACAGCGAGCAGAGAACATACTGAGTTCAGATAGCATAAGAACAAGTATATACATTAGAAGTACATTTGATTATTTACATTAGGTTATTTACAATCCGGGGAGATGGGATGTGAATGGAGGAGGGTATTAGTAAAGGGTTGAAGTTGCCTGGAGGTGTTGTTTAGAGCGGTTGTGAAGGAATATAGAGATGCACTTACTTTTATACCTGTTGGGAGTGCATTCCACATTGATGTGGCATAGAAAGTGAATGAGTTAAGACCATTGTTAGATCGGAATCTGGGTTTAACGTGGTTGTGGAGCTCCCCCGGTGTTGTGGTTATGGCGGAAGTAGTTTGACAAGTACTTCGGTATCAGGGAGGTGTAGCGGATTTTATAGACTAGGCCTGAACAAACGCGAGCAGACTTTGTGTTAAAAATGCACAAATTACTGAATTGAATAAAACAACAGTTATCAAAAACATTTGCATGAAAACTAATATTGTGTACTTAATATCTTGGTGCGCTCTGAAAATAATTCCTGAATTTGTGTTTTTCAGCTTATTGTGTTGTTGTTGCATCCAGAAGAAGTCACAAAGTTTAAGTTACATTAACTAAATTCTACTAACTTGTTACTTTTATTACAAATCTTGTGCTAACAAATTCAATTCAACATATTATTTGTCACACACCGTCTTTTTCTCTCACAAACATTTCTCATTGCTCGTCAAAATTTTTTCTAGATCATCATTATGCTTCTCACCTAGATAGTACACGAACAAGGACGCATTCTAAAAAGTTGGTACACTTTGAGAGCCAATTTAGACCCAAAAATGGAAAAAAAACGACACAAAAAGATGCGCGGTCCTTTTCTTTTCGGAGATTATAAAGTCATTCTTTAAACGGGAATATATGAACATCCTAGCAGTCGACATCCTAGTGACAGCAAACCTTATACAGTCAGTGATGTATTATGTTTGTTGGCTCACCTAAAGTTTGCAGTGAGTAGAAATCAGTGGTGTTGTTAAAAAAAAAGCCAATGTCATGATGCGTTTTTGAAATTAATGTGCCGCATATGCTTAAAATGATTAAAATATGTAAATATTAAATGTTATTATAAATTTGCAACTTACTACATTACATATATACAGCATGTATATAAAATCTTAATGGAGGGGGTTTGGATGAATTTTTTAAGGGCTTTTTAGACGGAATAGAGTGGCTCCCTTAGGCTCCATTTTAAGTAGACTTTTGATCATATTTAGTTAATATTTAGAATGCAGTGGGAAAAAAATACTTTCGTCATCATGTCTTTCATAATGATAGTGAACAAGAGGCACAATTTATAAAAATGCAGTTCCCCTTTAAAAACAACATAAGTCCATTACAGATGGTTATTAATAAACAGATCACTGTTTTTATTTTGAGATGTGAATTTTAGAACAACTCACAATTCAATTCAATATGGATTCTTTGGGTATAAATTTGATACTCGATTCAACATAATAGTTCATTCATTATTTGCAATATATTATTTGGTAATAAAATAAAAATTAGGTTACAAAAGCTTCTCTTGGCTTCTGACCTATGACATATATGCGCAGCACGTAAACAGAAAAAACACCCATTAAAAAATATATTCTTTGAAAAATGATGGATTGATTTGCAATTGGAAGAATCGTAATTTAGATACAAATGAATTATTTTTCAGCATTACTATTTTTCCTCTCTACCATTGTTCTTTGTTTGAGTCATTTCATTTGATCAAACATTTTCTAACATTCCACACACAAACTAATACAAGCACATAAGATTTTTGCTGATATTTTATCAGTTCAATATTGATATTGACCAATAGTCAAGGCTCCAATATGAATATCAAATCAGAAGTAAATCAGGACAACCCTAATTATAACAAGTTTTTAACGGCTTTATTAAGTAAAGTATATGCATAGTAATCTATTACTATAACAAATATATTGGGAGTCTTTCTATTAAGAAAGTTTGTGAAAATTACTGCAAAGGAATAATTGCATTACAGTAGGCTACACTGTGTGCATGTTTCCACGTTTTTGTATTGATACTCCCCTCAAACCATTTAAAAAAAATCATAAACTCTGGGAGACATTGAATATGTTAACAAAGTAGTTCAGTCGTGTTTTATTTGAATGCTCTAAGGTCAGACTGGATTATCACATTACATGGTGACTCTACTCTGTCTTGCTATTGGTTGAGATTTAAGACAGAACTTGCATATAGAGACTCCTCTCTATCGTTCCTATCTCTGTGTGCTCTGCCACTGGCTCTTCTGTTCAACTTACTTCCTTACAGGGAAGAAAGCTGGGCTGCTAAAGTGCTTCCTCATGTGGCTTCCAGTTGGTTTTAGTTAACTGAGGACTGGGGAGCATGTTCTTGGATCTGATCCATGTGCAAAGTATCCTGAGATACTGCACATGCATCCTGTCACATGCAAGATGTCTGCAGATATAACATACATTAAAATGCATACAATATACACACAAAATATATTTAAAATGTAACTTTTTTTAACAAAAATTTTGAATGATCATCACAATTGTAAAAAGGAATAAAATAAAAATTTCATATATAGCATATATTTTAAAAATATTGAAGTTGATAGAAATAAGAACGTGTTTTTATATGACATTATTTACTTAAATTATATATTCAATTAAAATATGCCAATGTGTTCAGACTTAAGACTAAAAAAAAAATAGACTTCGTCATTACATGCTGATTCAATGTAAACATCAGGCAGAAAAATGATAAATGTCTGTCATTCATTCATTCCCCATTCAGAGCACTTAAACATGCACCCCCACTTACAGAGGGCAAAATCGCACCTTCCTGACAAGACGCTTGTGTTTGGAACGCCAATAAGCACATGTTCAACATGACTCATTCATTCATTGCTTCATTGCTGCTACAACTCAACCCTTGTGACCGTACATACACATTCTGTTGGGACCGTTCATACAAATCCTGTTGCTAAAGCTTACATTGACTTCTTTTATGTCCATGCTTTCCCTGCTACTAAGAAACCCCCCGTTGCACACTATTCAAGAACATTGTTGTCAAAATCAATTCAACTCTACTTAGTATGTTTCTTCAATCAATTAATAGAAAACCAGCTAGAAAAAATATTACAATTAGCTTTTAGCCTTAAAATTGCTAAGGGAAGTCTTACCTGACATATTTGACACAATAGCAGAAAATAATGAGAGTAGGTCTGGGCGATTATGTCAAAAATCTAAATTACGAATATTTGCTGAGATTGGCTCCAGCACCTCCCGCAACCCCAAACGGGACAAGCGGTAGAAAATAGATGGATGGATGAATCTATTTCCTCAATCTGGGTTAATGCAAGATTATTCTACTCTGAACTAGTACTCTACATTTTGCTCAATGTCATCCTTATTGTACTACCTGTTTGTTCCTGCTTAGAAGCATAGCATAACACACTTGGTCTACCAGAGCATAAAAAAGACATAGCAGGAGGGATCAGTCAGTACGAGTCCATGCACCAAATTAGTCACATTTTTTCTCAAATAGTTTGGCTCTAAATAGGCATCCTACAGCCTATGGAACCACTTTAATCCAATCGTGTACGGTTTCAAAAAAATCAGGGAAACCTGCGCAACATACTTGTAGAGATTATATAGCCTCTGTGTTTTTTCCTGACCTAACGTATAAACAATGTACATATCTGTACATTGTGTGAAATTTTTGATGTACTGTAGATGTTGTTTAATTTCTAAATGCGTAAACATATGTAGTAGTGTGAATGTATTACCCCTAAACCTTTTATTTTATTAATGCAAAATACACAATGGACGCTAAACTTTTGTAAAGTCTATTTTCTGTTATATATTTTCAGTCTTACAATTCTAAAATAAATAATTCATTTTAATCAAAAAAATTCAAAAGAAGGAACATCAATAACGGGCAGAATAATTAATTTATTGACAGTACAGTGTGAAAGCCAATGTGTTTACTTTTTAATTAAGTAACCAAATTCTTAAAGGAATATGACCTGCAGAAGCACTTCCTGACAAAACATCCCCATTTCAATGTTCGGACCCCGATCCCTTGGACTCTTGAAACTGTGGCCCTCTTCATTATGTAGTTGAATAGCCCTGACCTATGTTACCCACTGTGCCAGTGTTTTTGGATGTAAACAGACGAGGGCAACTCGATACAAATATAGACAGTAACGATACCAAGTATACCATCCATATAATGCCAATGCTACAGGTCGATATTTTTTACTATCACGGATGGGCTTTCAGGACAAAACACAAATTATTTAAATCAGACTCAATAATTAGGAGGTAATTTCAATATTTAATGGATATTGACACACCACCAGCCTACATTTTTGCCTGATTACAATTGTGATTAAAATAAAATTATTCAAGGATCTTTAAAATTCTATTTGTCAGAATATTTAATCTTTTGACCACATAACAGATGCATCAACATCTCCGGCCGCTGCCATACCCACAAAATGCTGAAACAACTATTTCCATATCATCATCGTATGAAAAAAAAAAAAGTAAACAACTGAAGGAGATAACGTCCGCAGGAACTTATTATGCAGCTCATTTTTATTTGACAATTATTGAAATATCTTGTGTGACATCATGCACAAAAGTGCACTTTATTTGTTTTAAACTATTGTAGTAGCGTTCTGTACAAAAAGTACACTTTAATTAAGTGTTGTTTTGATATGTCATCCTGGTGACATCATTCACAAAAGCGCACTAATAGCTTGTTTTAAAATGTCTCCAATAATCTTTCACTTTCTGTTTTGAAATGACATGGATTTTTGTGCCACTCCTTAATAACTGTTTAATAAATACAGTTTTGGTAAATTGACTTAGTTGCGATTTCCCTCTTTGCATTAAAGTTTAAAATGAGCATATATTAATGCAGTATGAACAAGAATGTTTTAATGTAGACACATAGAAGCATCATACTTCTGTGATTATATGCATCACGTGTTAATTTAAGGCTAAAGCAAAATATCGAAATATATATCGTGTATCGTGACATGGCCTAAAAATATCGAAATATTGATAAAAGGCCATATCGCCCAGCCCTACTATAAAACTTTACTATGACTAAATAATGAAGGCTTGTTTAAATGTGTGAACTGAAATCCTATTGCAAATTTGGAAATCGAAATCACAACTAAGATTAAAAAGGGTTTCCCCTAGCTTGGCAATATACTTGTGGCGGTGGGTCAATATGACATCATCATATAATTTTGGATTCTTGGCGATACATACATACATTTTGTGTAAAAAAGCTATATAAAAAAATTACACACATTTAAAAATCTATGTTATCAGTAATTGGTATTAACATATTATCAGTAATTGGTATTAACATTTACTGTTTCTTATATTATGCTTTTTTGCTCTATTTTCACATTTCTGCTGCTTATTGTAGAATGTATACAGGCCATATATTAGCTCATTTGGAATTTGATGCCTGCAACATGTTTCAAAATAGTTGGCACAAGGGGCAAAAAAGACAGAGAAAGTTGAGGATTGGTCATCAAACACTTATTTTGGAACATCCCACTGCTGAACAGGCTAATTGGGAACAGGTGGGTGCCATGATTGGGTATAAAAGCAGCTTCCGTGAAATACTCAGTCATTCACAAACAAGGATGGGGCGAGGGTCACCACTTTGTGAACAAATGCGTGAGCAAATTTTAAAAATTTTTAAGAACAACATTTCTCAATGAGCTATTGCAAGGAATTTAGGGATTTCACGATCAACAATCCGTAATACCATCAAAAGGGTCAGAGAATCTGGAGAAATCACTGCACGTAAGTGGCAATGCCCGTGACCTTCGATCCCTCGGCACATGGGCTCAGGAACACTTTAGAAAACCACTGTCAGTAACTACAGTTCGTTGCTACATCTGTAAATGCAAGTTAAAACTCTACTATGCAAAGCAAAAGCCATTTAAAAGCAAAAGCCAGAAACGCCGCCGGCTTCATTGGGACAGAGCTCATCTAAGATGGACTGATGCTAAGTGGAAAGTGTTCTGTGGTCTGACGAATCCACATTTGAAATTGTTTTTGTAAACTGTGGATGTCGTGTGCTCTGGACCAAAGAAGAAAAGAACCATCCAGATTGTTATTTGCAAAGTTCAAAAGCCAGCATCTGTGATGGTATGGGAGTGTATTAGTGCCCAAGGCATGGGTAACTTACACATCTGTGAAGGCACTATTAATGCTGAAAGGTACATACAGGTTTTGGAGCAACATATTTTGGCATCCAAGCAACGTTATCATGGACGCCCCTGCAGCAAGACAATGCCAAGCCACATGTTACAACAGCGTGGCTTAATAGTAAAAGAGTGTGGCCTGCCTGTAGTCCAGACCTGTCTCCCATTGAAAATGTGTGGTGCAATATGAAGCCTAAAATACCACAACAGAGACCCCAGACTGTTAAACAACTTAAAATGTACAAACCCCGTTTCCATATGAGTTGTGAAATTGTGTTAGATGTAAATATAAACGGAATACAATGATTTGCAAATCCTTTTCAACCCATATTCAATTGAATGCACTACAAATACAACATATTTGATGTTCAAACTCATGAACTTTATTTTTTTTTTGCAAATAATAATTAACTTAGAATTTCATGGCTGCAACACGTGCCAAAGTAGTTGGGAAAGGGCATGTTCACCACTGTGTTACATCACCTTTTTTTTAACAACACTCAATAAACGTTTGGGAACTGAGGAAACTAATCGTTGAAGCTTTGAAAGTGGAATTCTTTTCCATTCTTGTTTTCTGTAGAGCTTCAGTCTTTCAACAGTCCGGGGTCTCCGCTGTCGTATTTTACACTTCATAATGCGCCACACATTTTCGATGGGAGACAGGTCTGGACTGCAGGTGGGCCAGGAAAGTCCTCGCACTCTTTTACTACGAAGCCACGCTGTTGTAACACGTGGCTTGGCATTGTCTTGCTGAAATAAACAGGGGCGTCCATGATAACATTGCTTGGATGACAACATATGTTGCTCCAAAACCTGTATGGACCATTCAGCATTAATAGTGCCTTCACAGATGTGTAAATTACCCATGCCTTGGCCAATAATACACCCCCATACCATCACAGATGCTGTCATTTGAACTTTGCGCTTATAACAATCCAGATGGCTATTTTCCTTTCTGTTCCGGAGGACACCATGTCCACAGTTTCCAAATATGATTTGAAATGTGGACTCATCAGACCACAGAACACTTTTCCACTTAGCATCAGTCCATCTTAGATGACCTCGGGCTCAGCGAAGCCGGCTGCGTTTCTGGGTGTTGTTAATAAATGGGTTTTGCTTTGCATAGTAGAGTTTTAACTTGCACTTACAGATGTAGCGACCAACTGTAGTTACTGACAGTGGTTTTATGAAGTGTTCCTGAGCCCATGTGGTGATATCCTTTACACACTGATGTCGGTTTTTGATGCAGTACCGCCTGAGGGCTCAATGGTCCGTAATATCATCCCTTACGTGCAGTGATTTCTTCACATTTTCTGAACCTTTTGGTGATTTTACCGACTGTAGATGGTAAATTCCCTAAATTCCTTGCAATAGCTCGTTGAGAAATGTTGTTCTAAAAAACTGTTCGACAGTTTGCTTACAAAGTGGTGACTCTCGCCTCATCCTTGTTTGTGAATTACTTAGTATTTCATGGAAGCTGCTTTTATACCCAATCATGGCACCCACTTGTTCCCAATTGGCATGCACACCAAATAAGTGTTTGATGAGCATTCTTCAACTTTATCAATATTTATTGCCACCTTTCCCAACTTCTTTGTCACGTGTTGCTGGCATCAGATTCTAAAGTTAATGATCATTTGCAAAAAAAAAAATGTTTATCAGTTAGAACATCAAATATGTTGTCTTTGAAGCATATTCAAATGAATACGGGTTGAAAATTATTTGCAAATCATTGTATTCCATTTATATTTACATCTAACACAATTTCCCAACTCATATGGAAACGGGGTTTGTACATCAAGCAAGAATGACAAAGAATTCCACCTAAAAATCTTAAAAAATTGGTCTCCTCAGTTCCCAAACGTTTACTGAGTAAACACTGGTAAAAATGCCCCGTGCCAACTTTTTTAGCAATGTTTTGCTGCAATTAAATTCTAAGTTAGTGATTATTTGAAAAAAAATTCTCAGTTCAAACATTAAATATCTTGTCCCTGCAGTCTATTCAATTGAATGTAGGTTGAAAAGGATGTGCAAATCATTGTATTCTGTTTGTATTTATTATTTACACATCCTGCCAACTTTCACTGGTTTATGGTTTTGTACTCCAAGAGATGCTCGGCGACCATGGGCGAGACAAAGCCGAGCATTTAGGCAATCAATGACTTTCTAGTTTGACTGCAGTGAACAACCCACTATATTCACCCCCATTGAAGGCAATGGACGCTCGGCTTCAACAGTCAGTACGTGTCCATGCACTAAATCAATCAGATTTCTCAAATAGCCCGACTCTAAATAAGCCTCTTACAGCCCATGGAAACACTTTAATCCGATCGTGTTCAGTTCCTGAAAAGTCGGACTAACACACCTGGATTATGCAACTGGAAACCGGATGTTTCAAGTGGTTGTTGGGGCCGGAGAGGACTCTTCATATGGTGCATGCGCCAGTCTCAATGTGCAAGGTACAACCCCAAGCAGATAGGATTCAATAAAAACAACACTTTTTATTTGCTTCACAAATTAAAAATCAGAACACGTGGAGGTGCATCGATGATTTAGTGCATGGAAACGCACCAGAAGAGTGGAACAACAAGTTAACTTAGTATGCTTAAATATGTTTCATTGTATCCATAAACCATATCCAATTGTATTTACAATCCATAAAGTATGTGAAGATAAACATCACAAAATGCTACAAATTCAGTCAGCCATTTTGAAAATTCCGCTCAGAATATTTTCTGCAAATACCGAAGATTCTACATCACTGTAGAACAACAATACTCCATTTACATGTCGTGACCTGAAAATTAATCAATTATGAGTAATACTGTTATAATAAGCGCCAACGCAGATGCCCTATTTTAGCAGCACTTGATAGCAGTGAGCTATCGCTAGTTTATGCTGCTATTGTTACCACGCTAAGCTGGTGGCTTCTTCTGCTTCGTCTCAAACTTTTCAAAAGTTTATTCTACATTATAATTCATGTCGTAGACAAATTTGTACCGAGAGCCTGATCTACTTTCACATCCCCCAAAATGGTAAAAAAGACACTAGTTGCTGCAATGTGTTTAACCCTTCCTAAGGATTTGACTTTCATGCAGAGAGGGAAACCATAATTAAGTCAATTTACCAAAACTGTATTTACTAAACAGTTATTAAGGAATGGCACTAACATTTGTGTCATTTCAAAACAGAAAGTGCAAGATTGTCAGAGACATTTTAAAACAAGCTATTAGAGCACTTATGTGCATGATGTCACTAAGATGACATATCAAAACAACACTAAATTAAAGTCCACTTTTTGTACAGAACCCAACTACAATAGTTTCAAACAAATAAAGTGCACTTTTGTGTATGATGTCACACAACATATTTTAATAAGTGTTGAATACAAATGAGCTGCACAATAGGAAATCAAATAGTGTATGTCCTTTGCTATGTGATAGGTTACTGAGGAGATTATGCCATTCTTTTGTTGACAAATTTTTTCATATGGTGTTGATCTGGAAATGGTTGCTTTGTCATTTTGTGGGTATGGCACCACTCTTTATTCGCTAGCGGGTGACTTTTCAAATGATGCTACACATTAGCAGTGCTGCTACTTTTTGTAACAACGCTTTTGCCACATACTTGTTCGACATCTTCCCGCTTGAAGCCAAACCACCGCCGGACGATGGACCCTGTGCTGTTTTTCTAAGGAATTAATTATTCCTTCATCTGTAACCAGATTCGCACCTTCTTTCTCTCGTATTACCACTCGCACCACTCCACTAGCATCACAGCTACTGCTACCCATGCTGCTACCTCTCTGCTCATCGAGGGCGTATGACGCAACAGTATGTGACGTATGTAAGAAAGTGCGCTTGTTTTATGTCTCTGTGAGAAGGAGAGACAAGAAAGAGTAAACAAAGCCTGTAGTAAAATGCCCGCAGCTAAAAGCTACTGCGTGAGAACGTCTACTCGGATTTCACGATATAGTCATTTTTATATCGCTGAGACCAACTTGTATTATAATAAGTATATTCGATATATCGCCTAGCCCTAACACAAATATAAAAAAATACAATGACCTTATGAGTAGAGCAAATACTAGTGCAAGGGGATGGTTGAAAGGATCCCCAAAGGCGTTGGCTCTGCTTGATTACAGGGATAGTAGTGTACTAAAACACCCCCACAGCAAAGCAAGGGCCTATGGCATAATTACAACCACCAGCACTCCTCATTCTAACCATCAAGGTGAGTCATGCTGTGCGAGGATCAAGTACTCATTCCAGCTTTTCCACAGCATTTCACTCCAACTTTATATGCAAATTATTGCAAATTATTTCTTAAATGTGTTCTTAAATGAAAATGTCCATCACACCCAAACACACATGTAAGCACACACACAACACAATACACACATACCTGACTGACAAATGTGCATGGCTTTAGCACCATTAGTCTAGATCAGGGGTGTCAACTTTATAGCCCACAGACCATATCAGGCCTGCAAACTAGTTCAACCCGGCCTGCAGCCCGCAAAATAAGTTTGCTAAGTATAAAAATGTGTGCATTTCAGTTATGAAATAAACTGCTGTTATAAATGTGTCCACAGATGTCCCAATAGCAATTTCAGTGTAACTCACATCACTGTTTAAAATGTATGTGTCATCTGACTTTAAGCACCCTCTGGATTGGCTGCTGCAACTCTAATCAGCACAGGTGCAAGCAATAAGCTGTTCCTGTTGTGGCTGGTGGCAGACTAATGTAGTAGCAACGCACAATACCTTTTTTATGTAAATTATCCACTCAACAGATTAAATAACAAAACGGTAAAATGGAAAGACTTTAGTAAACATGACCATCATCTTTGTAGTTCCATAAAGCCCTCGCAATTTGTTGACAGCACAAGGTGCATTGTGAACTCCATTCTAATCTGGAGAAATCACCTCTTAAAAGCGGCAATGCCAGTGACCTTTGATACCTCAGGCGGTACTGCATGTAAAAGGTATCACCACATGGGCTCAGGAACACTTCAGGAAACCACTGTGAGTAACTACAGTTTGTCGCTACATCTGTAAGTGCTAGTTAAAACTCTACTATGCAAAGCCAAAGCCATTTATCAACAACACCCACAAACGCCGCCGGCTTCGCTGGGCCCGAGTTCATGTAAGATGGACTGATTCAAAATGGAAAAGTGTTCTGTGTCCACATTTCAAATTGTCTTGAAAACTGTGGACGTCGTGTCCTCCGGACCAAAGAGGAAAAAAAAACATCGGACTGTTGTAGGCGCGAAGTTCAAAACCCATCATCTGATGATTTGGGGTTGTATTAGTGCCCAAAGCATGGGTAACTTACACATCTGTGAAGGGACCACTAAAGCTGAAAGGTACACATATGTTTTGGTTTTGCCATCCAAGCAATGTGTTTTTCATGACAATGCCAAGACACATTCTGCATGTGTTACAACAGCGTGGCTTCCTAGTAAAAGAGTGCGGGAACTAGACTGGCCTGCCTGTAGTGCTGACCTGTCTCCAATTGAAAAAGGTGGCGCATTATGTCCCACTGGGTCATTATTGTCACCGATGTCCCACTGGGTGTGAGTTTTCCTTGCCCTTATGTGGGCCTACCGAGGATGTCGTGGTGGTTTGTGCAGTCATTATTGTCACCGATGTCCCACTGGGTGTGAGTTTTCCTTGCCCTTATGTGGGCCTACCGAGGATGTCGTGGTGGTTTGTGCAGCCCTTTGAGACACTAGTGATTTAGGGCTATATAAGTAAACATTGATTGATTGATTGATAAAATACAACAAAGGAGACCCCGGTCTGTTGAAGAGCGTAAGCTGTACATGAAGAAAATAATTCCACCTGAAAAGCTTCAAAAATTGGTCTCCTTAGTTCACAAACGTTTACTGAGTATTGTTAAAAGGAAAGGCCATGTAACACAGTGGTAAAAATGCAGCTGTGCCAACTTTTTTTGCAATGTGTTGCTGCCATTAAATTCTAAGTCAATGATTATATACAAAAAAACATTTTGTTTTTCAGTTCCAACAATAAATATATTGTGTTTGCAGTGCATTTAATTGAATATAAATTGAAAGGGATTTGCAAATCATTGTTATGATTGACAGTCATTATTTGCTTTTTATTTACAAATTACACAATATTGTGTAATGGTGACAAAATACCAAACTGTCTTATACCAACATTACATTTTAGGAACGCAATAACCAACATATATCACAACTAACTACAAGATGTGCCTAAAGTCTTGGCACACAGGAATTAGGGCCGCGTAATATATCGATATACACAATATATGGAGGGTTTGTCTAGGTGCACTATAGAAAATGACTATATCGGGATATTGGAGTATACCTTCTCACACAGTTGTTGTGTTGGCATTACACTACAGGCTCTTCCCACTCCTTTTTGTGTCTCCTTCTCACAGACAGCAAGCACACCTTCTTACATATGTCACATACTGTCACGTCATATGTCACATACGTATACGCCCTCGTGGCGCAGAGAGGTAGCGGCATGGGTAACGTTAGCTGCAAGTAAGAGATGATAATACGGCTCTTCGATCCCTCAGGCGGAGCCGTGCGAGTGGTAATACTAGAGAGAGAGAAGGTGCAAATGAAGGAAGAATTAATTCCCAAGAAAAACAGCAGGGGGTCCATCGTCTGACGGTGGTTTGGCTTCAAGTGGGAATATGTCGAACAGACATATTCGTAATTTGTCAAGTGTGGGCTAAAAGCGTTGCTACAAAAAGTAGCATTACTGCTGATGTGTAGCATCATTTGCAAAGTCACTTGCTAGAGAATGAAGAGTGCTTACTCCGCATTTCAACATCGCCATTCGGTGCCACACGTCCACACAATCAAAATGCAGAGGCAAACATTTCCACATCAACACTGTATGAAAACAATAGTCAACAACAGAATTTATTAACGTCCGTAGTAAACTACCACATGGCAATGGTAAATGGTAAGTGGGTTGTACTTGTATTTTCTACCCCTTTTTAAGGAGACCAAAGCGCTTGACAGTATTTCCACATTCGCCCATTCACACACACATTCACACACTGACGGCGTGAGCTGCCATGCAAGGCGCTCACCAGGCCCCATCAGGAGCAAGGGTGAAGTGTCTTGCCCAAGGACGAACACTATTTGATTGCCTATTATGCAGCTCATTTTTATTTGACACTTATTGAAATATCTTGGATGACATCATGCACAAAAGTGCGCTTTATTTTTTTTAAACTATTGTAGTGGTGTTCTGTACAAAAAGTGTACTTGAATTTAGTGTTGTTTTGATACGTCATCTTAGTGACATCATGCACAAAAGTGTACTAATAGCTTGTTTTAAAATGTCTCTGACAATCTTGCACTTTCTGTTTTGGAAATGACATGAATGTTTGTGCCATTGCTTAAACACTGTTTAATAAATACACTTTTGGTAAATTTACTTACTTGTGATTTCATTCTCTGCATAAAAGTTTAAAAGTAGCATATATTAATGCAGTATGAACAAGAATGTTTCAATGTAGACATATAGAATCATGATACTGCTGTGATTATATGTATCAGGTGTTAATTCAAGGCTAAAGCCTAAAAATATCGAGATATTAAAAAAAGGCTATATCGCCCAGCCCTAACAGGAATATAAATTAGAACAACTAAAATAATTAATCTACAAAGAAGAAATGTAAAATTAAATTAAAAGAATGAATAAATATGTTCTAAATATTTTCTTGATTCTGATTTATTGTTATTCATACTATAATATTTGAGATGTACTATATCTTTAAATGATTAAACTCATGTTCACTTATTTGAAACAACTTTTTTACGTAATCATATATGTCCCTAAAGTCTAGACTAAAAATGCATATATCATACAACTATAATACACACAGTATTTATATTCTTTAAAAATAATTTTAACTATGTTTTAAAATATTTAATTTTTAAACTTGTCATTTATAATTGTTTAACCTAAATTATAATATCTACTAAATGTATAATTTAAATTTAAAAATAAATGTAACAGGCTGTCCCTGAAGTCTAGACTAAAAATGAACATCTTATGCAATTAAAAACTATATACAGTTTATATATTTTCTACATAATGTATATAAATAATTGCCTTTTTTCTATCTAATTTACTACTACTATTATTATTATATGTTTCAATTTTGATAATTTAGGTTTAAGCATGTTTTTAAAATAATTAATTATTAAAATTATAATGATCAATTTATAAAACAATTCTAATACACGTGTCCTAAAAGTTGGACACTTACGCAAAATTGCATAATTTATACATTTTAAAAATATATATATAATGGATAATTATTTTAAAAAGAGTAATAGTTATGTTGTATGAATGGAAGGTGGACAGGTCTTTTCTCCTTTAAAAGAAAAGAATGTTATAGTGACAGTGTCTGATTGAGATAAGATAGAAAATAATTGCTTCTTGCACAACTCAAAGAGAGTTGGGGGGTAAAGGGGGAGGGGTGACCCCCGCTTCATAGCAAATGGTGAAAACAGGAAGTCTCTGCAGCCTTCCAACACCCCCATCCCTGCAGGGAAGGTAAATGAATGAAGATGAGGGACAAAGCCGAGACTCAACAAGATCTGTGGAGACAATTAGCATGACAACTACGCGGTGTGAAGATGACTTGGAGCATCAACAGACTCTTCCTCAGTTGAAAAAACAAAACTGTCCCAACCTTTTCCACCCAGGGAAACATTCACTGAGATTCAAGCTACTTCAATGCATTCAAATAAAAAGAAAAACTCTTTAAAAATACCAACATGACACCTACTAACCACAAAATATTAATTGGTTCATCATTACCAAAAACATTTGAACAGCTTGTCATACCTTTTCAGTGTATTAAGTACATATTGAGTACTTAATACAAACTTAGTACAAACTTTTTTTACGAGGGACGCACACTTATAAATCAAAAGGGGTATTTTGATGTCAAAGATGCTAAAAGCATGTAGGTCGATATATGTGAAATTATTTTAACAAAACATCTTAGTAGTGTGTTATCGCTGACAAGGCTAAGTATTGTATTATCTCTTAATTTATGATTATTAATAATGTTTTAATTGTAACTGAAAGACAAGAGCCCCCACCACAAAAAAAAAAACAAGCTGCGTGCCCAAAATGGCTCTGTGTCTGCAGTTTGTACACAAAAAAGAATAATTACAGTACAGACTACATTTACACAGCAGGATTCGATTTTTTTCAAGTTGACTGTTAACACTGCAAGTAAAATGTAATATTTATCAGACTCCAGCCTAAATGGGCAAAGGGCCAAATGAGGCCCCAATGTGGTCTCGAAGTCACTTGCATATGCAGTTTGATAAAGGAAAAACAAAGGAAGTTGACCGGATTTTGTAAATGAACAAAGAAATCACTACGACTACTACAAAATAAATACAAGTCGCCACACATTAAAAATTAATGTTTTTATACATGAAAATAAATTTACGTATTATAATGTATGAACTGATGTATATAGTTTAATATATTTTGGAGATTCCAATCTTTTTATGGCTGTTAAGTAGAGGCAACACGGACATCAGCCTGAATCTTAGCTTTATTTTTCAACTCACTTACGTAAAAAACTAATGTAATGTATGTAGCATGCAAACAAATACACCACAATGTCAATTCTGGTCCTTCAACAATAACTATTTAAACGGAATCAAAACATATATTCGTATATTACATATAGTCCATTTTTGCGCACTATTATTGACTAGTGGTGCACCGAAAATTCGTCCGTCGAAAAAACACTTTTCTCACCGAAACTAGATGTTGTGACAAAGTATCCACTTCCACTGACTGGTCGCGTCTTTCCCTGCGCACACAAATTACCTAGCACACCCAAAGCATACGGGTCACATTCAAGTCACATTGCCGTTTAGACTGAAGTCACATTTGAAAAGATCAGATTTCGATCAGATTTGGACTACCTTCTGAAGTGTCATGAATTTGATGCCAAAACATAAAATTTGAAGCACTTGGAGCGTTTAAACTTGCAACAAAAATCAGATCTCTGTTACTTGAGGGCAAAATAATCTGATTAGGTGTGGAGTGTAAACGGAGCCATTATTATTATTTTTACCAAACACAATTAGAGCTAATAAAATCTAGCTGTGGGCCCATAATGGCCCTGTGTCTTCACTTTGGACACACAAATCATAGGACTATGCCACACTTACCTATTCTAATGTTGTCATTAGGCCTAAATGTGAATTTTTACCAAACATTGATCAGGGCCAATAAAAAAAAACAAAAAAAACAAGCTGCTGGCCAAAAAATGACCTCCAGTCTTTACTTTGGACACCAAGAAATAATGCTATGCAATTTGTCTATGGATATTCTCATTCATCCAGATCATAATAATCTCAGGGCATTCAATCGATCACAACTGGGCAGATCGATGGAGTGGCGATCAACCTGAGAATGCTATGCTAACTTCTAGGTAATGTTAGAATGTGGCTGGGGCCAATAAAAAAACTGGGGGCCCAAAATTGCCCCAGGCCTTCACTTTGGACACCAGTAAAGAACAATTCAATGACTATGCCATGCTATGCTTACTTCTCAGTAAAGTTGTATCATCGTGCCTTAAAGTCTTAAACTGTTTTTTCATCGAACATCAATCAGGGCCAATAAAAAAAACAAGCCGCCGGCCCGAAAATGTTTTCATTTTGGACACAGTGTGTGTTTTAAAAGATTACGCTGGACGAAGAAAAGTCAAATAAAGAATACATTTTTTTAAAAACTACAGTTAAAACGATGGAGAAAAGTGAACAAAGGTGAGAAGAAGATGCAAACGAAGCGCAAAGCGTGGCCGCTGTTCTGTATGAATTATGATCTTGTCTTACCGAAGCATCTCATGACGACACCCAGAAGAAAAAAACACATCCAAAACAAATTCCTCACTGGGAAAGAAAAGTTCATTTTGTCTTCTTTTAGCCGCTTCTTGCCTTCTTGTTCTGCCTGTTAGAGTCAGCAGGCAGTCCGGGACACAAGGAGTCGGGGCGACTTGTGAGGAGGAGTAATGTCTGCTGGATCCTGCAGGACGAACACGAGCAACGCAAACTAACGCAACTCGTACTACTGACAACTCAATTTAGGATATAAAAAAATAAAGACTTTGCAGCAATAGGACAACATCGACAGACAAAATATAGTTACTATAATGCAAGTACACATGCAACTTGTTGTCTTAAAAATATTTTACCCTTATATACATATATATATATATATATATATATATATATATATATATAAACACCAAAAAAGAAACAAAAACCAAAAGTTTTTTTTGTTTTTTTTTGGGTAGTTTTTGTTTTTGTTTTTAATTGATTTATATTTGTATATGTATATATATACTGTGTGTGTATATATATATATAAATATATATATATATATATATATATAAATATATATATATATATATATATATATATATATATATATATATATATATATATATATATATTAGGGGTGGGCAAATTAATGCGTTAATTACGAGTTAACTCATCGATCTGTTAACGCCGACAATTATTTTATCGCACATTTGCGTATGTTGTTTACACGCTTTTATTTTGTTAACGCCTTTTCTTATAAAGATGGCGGCGCCCGGACGAGCTTCGGCGTGGAGGGGCTGTTGGTAAAGATGGAACATTTGGCAAAAATACCGGACAATTCTGCAAATTTCATGGCTGGCTTACAGCGTGGTCACTCCGGGATCACTTAGGACCGCCAGACAATTCTGAATGTGGATAGATCGGGCCGTTTTGGACTGAATGCCGCGTGCTTGCTATACCGGCTAGCTAGCATGGGAATACTTTGCCGGCTACATCCAGCAGCCTGTGAAGCAGTTTATGTTTAGTCTTTCTATTTATGAATAATGCAGACGAGGAGCGTTGGCTGAGTTCTTAACATTTGCTTTCAGAGCGTGCATATCACAACATACAAGATGCCGTCATGGCGACACACAACCTTTACCGGGCTACCGCACATGTTCGTGACTCCTGTTGCATGCTGGGTAGGGTAGTTCTTTTTTTCCCTGGCTCATAACATCACAATATAGTACCATGTATATGATGCGTTCAGTTTATCAAAGCACCAAGCAAACAATCGGAAAATTCCCATCATATCAATTCTTAGATATGGTCATAATTATTTTAAGTGCACTACGCATAATAAACACAACATTATTAATATTGCTACTACGGATAATTTAATCAAAAATTCCCTAAAACAGCCCACTACCTATTATATAGGTTTTTTAAACATAAGATCTCTGATAAAAAAAAATGTTCCTGCTGTTACCTCAGAAATTGCCTGTTCGGATGTTATAATTGTGGCTCAGAGATTTGTATGTAGATTATATTTATTTTCCATAACAAACAGGATAACTTAAATACCCTGGCAGTGGAAATAAGCTTAAATGTTTATATTTACATTTTTTGAGTTGATTTTCATAAAATATGCTATTTAACTGCTACTGTTTAACAAGTACTGATTTGAATTGTGTTTGCACAACAAATGTTTTGGCGCTTTTGTTCATGTGGGAGAATATTCCAATAAAGGTGCACTACACACTACTTTTGAATTCATTATTGGGCTTTGCGTATACAATGCAGTTAATCGCGATTAATCAGAGAAAAAGTGCTAACTTCGATTACAATTTTTAATTGTTGCCCAGCCCTAATATATATATATATATATATATATATATATATATATATATACATATATATATATATATATATATATATATATATATATACACATATATATATATATATATATGTGCGAGTGTGTGCGTGTATAAATATATATATGTGTATATATATATATATATATACATATATATATATATATATATGTGTGTGTGTGTGTGTGTGTGTATATATATATATTTAAATTTGTATATATATATTTATATTTATATATATATATTATATATATATATATCTGTGTATATATATATATATATTTATATATAAATATTTAAATATATGCGTGTGTATGTATATATATGTACAGTATATATATATGTGTGTATGTATTTATATATATATGTATATATATACGTGTATGTGTGTTTATGTGTATATATATATATGAGCTTCAAGCACACCTGTGAAGTAAAAAACATTTCAGGCTCTTGAAGCTCATCGGCAGAATGCCAAGAGTGTGCGAAAAAGTAATCAGACAAAGGGCGGCTATTTTGAAGAAACTAGAATATAAAACATATTTTCAGTTATTTCATCTTTTTTTGTTAAGTACATAACTCCACATGTGTTCATTCATAGTTTTGGTGCCTTCAGTGACAATCTACAATGTAAATAGTCTTGAAAATAAAGAAAACGCATTGAATGAGATACAGTTGTGGTCAAAAGCATACATTTGTAAAGAACATAATGTAATGGCTGTCTTGAGTTTCCAATAATTTCTACAACTCTTATTTTTTTGTGATAGAGTGATTGGTGCACATACTTGTTTCTCACAAAAAACATTCATGAAGTTTGGTTCTTTTATGAATTTATTATGGGTCTACTAAAAATGTGACTAAATCTCCTGGGTCAAAAGTATACATACAACAATGGTAATATTTGGTTACATGTCCTTTGGCAAATTTCACTGCAATAAAACGCTTTGGGTCAAAAAGCTTCTGGTTGAATTTATGACCACTGCTCTTGATGAAATTGGTGCAGTTCAGCTAAATTTGTTGTTTTTGTGACATAGACTTGTACCTTTAGCATTGTCCACATGTTCTCAATGGGGTTTAAGTCAGGACTTTGGGAAGGCCATTCTAAAACCTTAATTCTAGCCTGATTTAGCCATTCTTTTACCACTTTTGACGTGTATTTGGGATCATTGTCCTGATGATTTCAGGTTGTCCTGAAGAATTTGGAGATAATCCTATTTCATTGTCCCATTCTCTCTGTAAAGCACCAGTTCCATTGGCAGCAAAAAGGGCCCAGAGCACAATTCTACCACCACCATGCTTGACAGTGTTCCTGGGATTGAAGGCCTCACTTTTTCTCCTCCAAACATAGTGCTGGGTTTTGTGGCCAAACAGCAAAAAATGTTTTTCATCTGACCACAGAACTTTCCTCCAGAAGGTCTTATCTTTGTCCATGTGATCAGCAGCAAACGTTAGACGTTTCAGCCACACTAAACCAGTGTTTAATGTCCTCCCACTCGAACAAATTTTTACACAGGTAAATCAGCCGTGTATTTCTTGAATCTCCGGCACTTAGCTCTGTATGGACTCATTGATCGTTTACAGAGTGAGTTCGGAGAGAAAGTGACGCCACAAAGACCTCGCCCACACAGGAAGTGACGTCAAAAAGAACACGCCACAGCCAGGTTCATAATAAAGTTTCGTAGCTCGGAGCCAACCACTGGAAATATGAAGGTGAGTCATCCAGACATGCCTGTGTTTCTCCTTTTTCTACATGTACAGACGCTTGTGGAAAAGACACATGAATACCTTAGAGAATGCGATTGCAGCTATTTGGGATACAACACTTCTCAGACGGCAAGAGAACTTTCAAATGTCCAGCCGGGTTAGCTGTGATGCTACTTAGCGAAAAACTTTTTCTATTTGTCAAAGGAGCGTCAACGAGAATGCGAGCTCCCGTGGATTTAATAAAAAAAAGAGACCGTGTGCTTTGTATTACCTGACCGTCGAGGAAAATGGCGAATGCATTTGGACTGGCAAAGCAGACTGTATCAGTTATTGTCTGCCATGTATGTCACAGACTTAACGTCTCGGTCTAGAGTATATAAATTCACCAAAAAACGAATGGACAATGAAGGTGAAAAGAGTGAGGAGTGTCCTGACCAGATATCTAGATCCCTAGATTGATTTGTGTAAAATATTCTTTATCACATTGTTTACTTTCACATGTCCATCAAAGATGTGACTAATTTATGATGACTCAGGTGTGATTCACTACAATAGGACCCCACATCACACTGGATTCCAGTTAATGGAAATACCATAACACTGGATATTGTTCAAATAAGTTAAATGTAAGAACTTGCACACAAAGCAACTCTGGAGGTGACTATGACGTGCGCATTTTCCGCGCATGCGTACTAGGTCGCATGGCGCCGGCGGATGGAGAGGAGCGGGGGTCTTACACGACCATTGTGTGTGTGTGGACACGGATAGGGTTAGGTGTGATTTACCCTGGATAACTTTATATTGTAAATGGTGCCTAAGATGTACACTACATCTTAGGCACCATTTACAGCATCTTTCCAGTGGTTAGCTTCGAGTTACGAAACCGCATTATCATGAAGCTGGCTGTGGCGTGTTCTTTCTGACGTCACTTCTTGTGTGGGGCGCGGTCTTTCTAGCGTCACTTCCTTTCTGAACTCAGTTTGTAAATGATCGATGAGTCCATACAAAGCTAAGTGCCGGAGACTCAAGCAATACATGGCGCATTTAGCCGTGTAAAAATTTGTCCGAGGAGGGGGACCTTAAACGCTGGTTTAGTGTGGCTGAAACAGGGCTTAGACTAAATAATTATTTGTCTAAGGCATTAGTTCTCAAATGGGGGTACGCGTACCCCTGGGGGTACTTGAAGGTATGCCAAGAGGTACGTGAGATTTTTTTTAAATATTCTAAAAATAGCAACAATTCAAAAATCCTTTATAAAAATATTTATTGAATAATACTTCAACACAATATGAATGTAAGTTCATAAACTGTGAAAAGAAATGCAACAATGCAATATTCAGTGTTGACAGCTAGATTTTTTGTGGACATGTTCCATAAATATTAATGTTGAAGATTTATTTTTTCGTGAAGAAATGTTTAGGATAAAGTTCATTAATCCAGATGGATCTCTATTACAATCCCCAAATTGGGTACTTTAATTTGTTGATTACTTCAATGTGTAGAAATTATTTATTATTTATAATTGAATCACTTGTTTATTTTTCAACAAGTTTTTAGTTATTTTTATATCTTTTTCTCCAAATAAGTCAAGAAAGACCACTACAAATGAACAATATTTTATACAATTAAATAAATCAGAAACTGATGACATAGTGCTGTATTTTACTTCTTTATCTCTTTTTTTTCAACCAAAAAAGCTTTGCTCTGATTAGGGGGTACTTGAATTAAAAAAATGTTCACAGGGGGTACATCACTGAAAAAAGGTTGAGAACCACTGGTCTAATAAATTTAAATAATCCTTTATTTTATCAACCTTTGGAAGATAAGTCAGAATGAGCACTTTCTTATCTTATTCTTATTCTGTAAAATGTACTATTCTACATAGTAAATTACATTAAATATCATAGAAGTATTACATACATGGACTGTAGATGTCAACAATATTTACAATGTACTGCAACAGTAAATGACAAATGAATAGAATGCATGTCAATGTCTTTTGCATCTCAGAGAATAGTGAGTCACTGTGTATCCATGTCTGGATAATAACAGGTGCCATAATTTGCTATTAACTATTTTGTACTTCCAGCATATCGACAGTTTGTCCGCTTCTGCTGGGGATATCTGGGAAAGGAGATAAGGGTGGCACTACCATCTTGTGTAGTACACAAGATTAGAACAACATTTCCATCGATGGACTACACGGGGTTCCAAGACGTGCAGTGACTGCAACAGAATCCACACGGCCACTGTAGTTAACGCTTAGCGAAGCGACTCCTGTGCTTGGCGATGGCTTCCTCCTTGTCTGGCTTCTCCAATTCATCGCAGAGGAAGGGAGGCACATCCACGGTGACGCTGACTGGTGTTCTCTCGTCAGGGGTCTGTCTGCAGCCAGCAAAAACGTCCCTGATCAAGTCATCTACGTAGCTTGCAAATTACAATTGTACATTTTCCTGCTCACAACATAATAAACTTATCATGATACAAAATGTCAAGTGTTTACATGTTTTGTGTCCTCTACACTTACGGTAATTGGCTCTGTCATGATTTTCTTGACCACATGGCCCCCTGCTTTATACTTCGGGTAGCGTACTGCATAGCGCTCAGCACCCGCTTTTGTAGTGGCTGTAGGGCGGCTCGAGTTTTCATTCCAGTGCAGCCCACCATGCAGGTTCCTAGGTGTGGTAACAGAATAATGTAATAATTAGACATTGTGTACTTTACTCAGCAGGGAGAACAGATACATTTGAACGTGTGTGTTTAATGATGTCATATATCCATCCATCCATCCATCCATCCATTTCCTACCGCTTATTCCCTTTTGTGTATTAAACTGTTTATTAAATATTGATCTCCTGCAATAATGAAGCTGTTTTGTAGAAACAATTCAAAAATCCTTTATAAATATATTTATTGAATAATACTTCAACAAAATATGAATGTAAGTTCATTAACTGTGAAAAGAAATGTGAAAAAAAATCTAGCTGTCAGTGTTGACAGCTAGATTTTTTGGGTGGACATGTTCCATAAATATTGATGTAAAATATTTTTTTTTGTGAAGAAATGTTTAGAATTAAGTTCATGAATCCAGATGGATTTCTATTACAAGCCTCAAAGAGGGCACTTTAAGTTGATGATTACTTCTATGTGTAGAAATCCATCCATCCATCCATCCATTTTCTACCGCTTATTCCCTTTCGGGGTCGCGGGGGGCGCTGGCGCCTATCTCAGCTACAATCGGGCGGAAGGCGGGGTACACCCTGGACAAGTCGCCACCTCATCGCAGGGCCAACACAGATAGACAGACAACATTCACACTCACATTCACACACTAGGGCCAATTTAGTGTTGCCAATCAACCTATCCCCAGGTGCATGTCTTTGAAAGTGGGAGGAAGCCGGAGTACCCGGAGGGAACCCACGCATTCACGGGGAGAACATGCAAACTCCACACAGAAAGATCCCGAGCCTGGATTTGAACCCAGGACTGCAGGACCTTCGTATTGTGAGGCAGACGCACTAACCCCTCTGCCACCGTGAAGCCCTGTGTAGAAATCGTGATTTAGAATTGAATCACTAGTTATTTTTATATATTTTTTCCAAATAGTTCAAGAAAGACCACTACAAATGAGCAATAGTTTGCACTGTTATACAATTTAATAAATCAGAAACTGATGACATAGTGCTGTATTTAACTTCTTTACCCCTTTTTTTCAACCAAAAATGCTTTACTCTGATTAGGAGGTACTTGAATTAAAAAAATGTTCACGGGGGGTACATTACTAAAAAAAGGTTGAAAACCACTGCTGTAGTATTTTGCTCCCTGGCCCCCAAAGTCCTAGTGGCAGGTGGTAACCACCGACGCTACAGACAGGCGATCAGCCTAATTCTTACCTGTATGATAAGGCTACGGAACGCCTCCACCTTGGAAGTCTGGTGTTCACCCGACAGCATGGCGATATCTTTCAGCAGGGACTTGTTGTTGACAACCTACTCCAGTTTCACTGCTGAAGGTGAACCTAAACATAAATTTAAAATAGAACAATGTTTATACAAACATTTTCCAGTCAACTTGAAAACTGGTTATATATTTACGAGTTTATCTGAATTTTTGGACTTTCAAAAGATCCATTCATCCATTTTCTACCGCTTATTCCCTTTGGGGTCACGGGGGGGCGCTGGTGCCTACCTCAGCTACAATCGGGCGGTATGCGGCGTACACCCTGGACAAGTCGCCCCCTCATCGCAGGGAACTTTCAAAAGATGTGCAGGAAAATACTGCTATTCCCTCACTGCTTTCGGGCAACTTATTAGCCTACTTACTTGGTTTGAGACCTTTCTTTTGCATACTTCTACCGTGCAGTTGTCCATGAGCACAAATTGGGAAGAGGTTGCCATGGTCCTTGTGGATGTTCTGATTGTGTCGCTCCACAGACTTCCAGAAGTTCCCCCTCTCCAGGCTGCCCAGTAGAGGTGGTTAATTATACTTACAACCCAGGGCTTCAGGTCTTCACAGTCCTTCAGCTTGACGACGGCCTTCAGTTTCTTCCTGATGGCTACAAACAGAAAAAAGCAGAAATTTGTGGATTAAATACAATATCGGATTCATCTGATCACTAATATGTACACACTACTTCACAGCTTGTCATGCATACAAATAATCCAACTAACATTTTCCAACATGCCAGATATCATAGCAGTGCCGTGTATTGGGCATGTTTGCGCGAATCCATTTAGCGATCTGTCTGTGTCTGTCTGTTAACAGCACCCCGACACCCAGGTCCCAGCTGATCAGAAGCTCCACCATACTCTTCAGTCCTTCCATCTCCATATGGTAGCTGCCATGACATTCTTTGCTCTGAAATATATATAACAGAAAATGAATGAGCAAAGAAAAAAAGGAAAAAGGGGGTTAGTATGAACTTCAATCAATCAATCAATGTTTATTTATATAGCCCCAAATCACAAATGTCTCAAAGGACTGCACAAATCATTACGACTGCAACATCCTCGGAAGAACCCACAAAAGGGCAAGGAAAACTCACACCCAGTGGGCAAGGAGAATTCATATCCAGTGGGACGCCAGTGACAATGCTGACTATGAGAAACCTTGGAGAGGACCTCAGATGTGGGCAACCCCCCACCCCCCCCCCTCCCTCTAGGGGACCGAAAGCAATGGATGTCGAGCGGGTCTAACATGATACTGTGAAAGTTCAATCCATAGTGGCTCCAACACAGCCGCGAGAGTTCAGTTCAAGCGGATCCAAGACAGCAGCGAGAGTCCCGTCCACAGGAAACCATCTCAAGCGGAGGTGGATCAGCAGTGTAGAGATGTCTCCAACCGATACACAGGCGAGCAGTCCATCCTGGGTCTCGACTCTGGACAGCCAGTACTTCATCCATGGTCATCGGACCGGACCCCCTCCACAAGGGAGGGGGGGACATAGGAGAAAAAAGAAAAGAAGCGGCAGATCAACTGGTCGAAAAAGGAGGTCTATTTAAAGGCTAGAGTATACAGATGAGTTTTAAGGTGAGACTTAAATGCTTCTACTTAGGTAGCATCTCAAACTGTTACCGGGAAGGCATTCCAGAGTACTGGAGCCCGAACGGAAAACGCTCTATAGCCCTCAGGCTTTTTTTGGGCTCTAGGAATCACTAATAAGCCGGTGTCTTTTGAACGCAGATTTCTTGCCGGGACATATGGTACAATACAATCGGCAAGATAGGCTGGAGCTAGACCGTGTAGTATTTTATACCTAATTAGTTAAACCTTATAGTCACATCTTAAGTGCACAGGAAGCCAGTGCAGGTGAGCCAGTACAGGCATAATATGATCAAACTTTCTTGTTCTTGTCAAAAGTCTAGCAGCCGCATTTTGTACCAACTGTAATCTTTTAATGCTAGACATGGGGAGACACGAAAATAATACGTTACAGTAATCGAGACGAGACGTAACAAACGCATGGATAATGATCTCGGCGTCTTTAGTGGACAAAATGGAGCGAATTTTAGCGATATTACGGAGATGAAAGAAGGCCGTTTTAGTAACGCTTTTAATGTGTGACTCAAAGGAGAGAGTTGGGTTGAAGATAATACCCAGATTTTTTACCGAGTCACCTTGTTTTATTATTTGGTTGTCAAATGTTAAAGTTGTATTATTAAATAGAGGTCGGTGTCTAGCAGGACCGATAATCAGCATTTCCGTTTTTTTGGCGTTAAGTTGCAAAAAATTAGCGGACATCCAATGTTTAATTTCATTAAGACACGCTTCCAACTGGCTACAGTCCGGCGTGTTGGTCAGCTTTAGGGGCATGTAGAGTTGGGTGTCATCAGCATAGCAGTGAAAGCTAATACCGTATTTGCGTATGACGTCACCCAGCGGCAGCATGTAGATGCTGAAGAGTACAGGGCCAAGGACCGAACCCTGGGGAATTCCACACGTTACCTTAACATAGTCCGAGGTCATACTGTTATGGGAGACGCACTGCACCCTGTCAGTAGGATAAGAGTTAAACCAAGACAGGGCTAAGTCTGACATACCAATTCGTGTTTTGATACGCTCTAATAAAATATTATGATCGACGGTATCAAAAGCAGCGCTAAGATCGAGGAGCAGCAACATAGATGACGCATCAGAATCCATCGTTAGCAATGGATCATTAGTCAACTTAATGCAAGCTTGTGATGAATTGAAATCATACATTGAATTTAGACACATTTACAAGGATAATTCTTGAAAATCCCCGATCTGATTATTCTGTTACGAGTTTTTTAGTGAGATTATATGGTCGTACCTGTACAACCTGAAGGTCGAGAACCTCATTGGCCGCTAGCTCCATTCTGGTGTAGGTACCGAACTTGGCGCTGTGTCCTGGACTGTCTGCTCGCCCATCACCACCAAGGACGAGGGGTCGGCCTTCCTCCTGCGGCATGGTGAGCTGGTCCGTTGCTGTTCCTCCCACACCTTTTTGATGGCTGGCTGCAGGATGAGCTCTTGGTGGTTGAAAAATGTTCTCTTCACATACGTGACTACTCCGATGCTGTTCAGCACTTGTAACACCGTGCCAGAAGATGCGCCAGCGAAGAGAATGCCAGCAGATAGCAGGATGTTGCCCGCAGCATAAGGGCCAATGTTTGGCTGGCTGCTCCACCTTACTCCTCCGGTTACATAATGCACATTGTATGGTCATGATCAGCTGTGTACCGTTTGAATCCCAAGAAGGGCTTATGTCCTGGCTGCCACAGGCTGGGCAGTGACACCACTTGACGAGACTCTGGAGGCACGACTCAAAGATGATGTACTTCGGTTCCTTGTGGCAGCCCTCTTCCCGCATCTTGGGAGTACGTGTGGGATCTGGCGGCCCTTCAGACTGACACGGATCCAATGTCGATGACCCACTCGGCACATAGCTGACATCGGAAGAACCACTATCAGAAGGCGCAGCGGGACTTGATGCTGGTCCTTCCTCAAACAATGGTGGTCGTAGCTTGGCTTGCATTCCAGACACACCTGGAGATGCTATATTGGGCTGCATCTCGGGGCTGTCAGATGGAGCTGCTGCACTTGACGATGGGACTTCACTAACCCTGGCTGGCCAAGCTCTAACCCTCTTGAGGATCTCTGTGGTCACCTGGTGTCCTAGCAATAAAATTAAACACAAGTTGTTTTACCTAATCTGTTAAAATTAAACTAGGATCACATACTAATTATTGTCTTTGAATCACTTAATGTATCTGTCCACTCTGCACAGGCAGCTGTGTAATGTGTACTGTGATGTGCAGAATCTTGTTCATCACCGAAATAGACATACCCTTTGATCTATGATGTATTTTCCCTGTTTGAGTCCTCTTGCCACTAGTCATTGCCGTTGGTGCTGTTCCAATCGGTACCCAGTCCGTTTGGCATCCTTGTTTTCTTGTATTTCCCTGGAAATGGAGAAACAGCTACATGTAATAGGGATACCTAATTTAAATAAATTATGAATACTTTTTATATTGGGCTTGAACTGTAATCCATTTGAACATTGATTTGGAAAGCAAATCGAACCTGATCTTGATCGCCCTCCTCATCAGGCAAATTTAGTGCCATTGCCATTGGTTCATCCACCGCATCCACCACTGATGCCGTAGTCGTACTGGCCATGATCTGATCTATTGTCTGTAAATGGACAAATACACAATACTTTATATTATTGTCAATTGCAGTGGTTCTCAACCTTTTTTCAGTGATGTACGCACTGTGAACATTTTTTTAACTCAAGTACCCCCTAATCAGAGCAAAGCATTTTTGGTTGAAAGAAAGTGAAAAAAAAAAGTAAAAAGTCATCAGTTTCTAATATATTAAATTGTATAAAAGTGTATTGCTCATTTGTTGTGGTCTTTCTTGAACTATTTGTAAAAAAAAAGATATAAAAATAACTAAAAACGTGTTGAAAAATAACCAAGTGATTCAATTATAAATTGATTTCTACACATAGAAGTAATCATCAACTTAAAGTGCCCTCTTTGGGGATTGTAATAGAGATCCATCTGCATTCATGAACTCTAAACATTTTTTCACCAAAAAAAAATCTTTTACATCAATATTTATGGAACACGTCCACCAAAAAATATAGCTGTCAACACTGAATATTGCATTTCTTTTCACAGTTTATCAACTTACATTCATATTTTGTTGGATTATTCAATAAATATATTTATAAAGGATTTTTTAATTGTTGCTATTTTTAGAATATTTAAAAAAAAATCTCACGTACCCCTTGGCATACCTCCAAGTACCCCCAGGGGTACACGGACCCCCATTTGAAAACCACTGCTCTTTTGTAATCTATTGACAGTAATGTCAGTAAATATATGATACTTTATACTGCAGAAGAACTTGACTAGAACTTGGAGCAATAATTATATGTAGACTATTATATTGTTAATTTATTTCATTGTTCATGGAGTAGTCTATGACTATATATGTCTGTGAGTATGACTATGGAAACTGGAAATCAAGATCCTTACCCTCTACCTTTCCCTTTTGGCAAATGCAGACCTTATGTGCATGGTCTGTCCACTTGTGGACGGCGTGGTATGATCTGAAGTTGTCGAAGCACTGCCAATGATGGCTGATTGTGGTCTCTTGAAAATAGTAGGCGCCGCACCTTTCTTTAGCACCAGTTGACGGGTTGTGGCGATGCCCATCTCTGCCTTTCGCAAGGGACCCTCGATGTTTCGAAATGATCGCTGCATAAAACATTGTACTTTGTGTGTGTGGTCCAATCCAACCGTGTTCGCTTGACCGCTCGGTATCAAATGACAGCTTTACCGCCATCTTTGGGGAATGTAAACAAAGAAACACCGGCAGTGTTTGTGTTGCTACAGCCCGCTGCAATACACCGCTTTCCAACAACTTTCTTCTTCGTAGTCTCCATTATTAATTGAACAAATTGCAAAAGATTCAGCAACAAAGATGTCCAAATTACTGTGTAATTATGTGATGAACAGAGACGACTGTTAGCCGTGTGTGGACCTGAGCTAAGATGTCCCCAACAATTCGTGACATCACGCGCACGCGTAATCATACGCGTCATCATTCCGTGATGTTTCAACAGGATACTTCGCGGGAAATTTAAAATTGCAATTTAGTAAACTAAACCCGCCGTATTGGCATGTGTTGCAATGTTAATATTTCATTATTGATGTATAAACTATCTGACTGCGTGGTCAGTAGTAGTGGGTTTCAGTAGACCTTTAAAGGTTTTTTAAACTTCTTATGCTTCGATAAGAAAATTTTGAAATTAGCCTGTTGTAATTTAATGTCCTGTCGGTCTGTATTTTGAAACAAAACTTACCACCATAAGAGGAGTTCTCTCACTCATCTTTGCACTTACGTACAGAATAACCTGATCACTGACCTTATTACCCACGCAGCCTTTCCGGTAACCATCCGCTGTTAAGGTAAAGGAGCATGTTGGGTCAAAACTAACTATGTGATTAATCTGTGTTTTTACACTGTTAATGCCCCTTCTAATCACATACTATTTGTATACACTGCTTTACGTTTGAAACAATGCTTTGTGGTCAACACTGTTACTGGTGGTGTTTCACTCACATTGCTGTGTTTTCCACTATTCATCGCTCTCTCACAGGTTGTACACCCATTGAGAGAACTGGTTTATTGTCACATATTTGAACATCTAATGAAGACCAGACGGTAGGTTGGTGGTCAATTTTCCCTCCAATCTTTCATGTGTGAGCAAACGCCAAACTCCTTCAGCATTCAGTGGTGCACATGCGAGCAACGGCAGTTATGTCTTTTTATTGGATTTTGTGCGCGGCCAAGATTTGCCGTGCGCAGAGGACGCGTGAGCAGTGTGCAATTGCACAGGCACGTACCTTAGTGGGAACGTTGGTGGTTGTGATACTGGGAATTTTGGCATCGATTCAAATACAAGCAAATACAGAGAAAATTATGCCAATGCATGATAATTTAACTTGAAATATTCTAATCATTGAATCCTTATGTGAATTTGCCTGTCGTTAGTTGATTATGATGAAGACAAAAGTAATAAAACATGTATTTATGTGAATATAATTTCATAACTAAAATTACTGTATATGCAATGTATTAGTATACAATTAATTAAAATTAGGGACTTCAAAATTATCGAGTTAACTAATGTGATTAATCACAAAGAATTATCACACATGCTTAGATTATTCTTGCTATTTATTTTGACCGTACAAGCTCTTTTACCTTGACCGCTATACAATTAAATTGATTTGGGATAGCCCCCTGAGATGCAGCGTCTCATTTTCAAAGGGGTCTCCAAGTGGGGTCCCTACAGTCAGTGATCAGATCCATGCATACGTCAGTACAAAAATGAGTGAGGAGAATCAGGCTGGTGTGTTTCCTGAAAAATTTAACTCCAAATCATCCTTCAATAAAACGGTTGCCAAATGTTGTGCGAATAAATGACCAGCATCCAAGTAGAACGTTCAAAAATGTTCCTGGATGACATTCTGACTTTGAAATTCAATTTGTGTAGAAATATAGGAATTTTTTTCTTAATTAATTTTTAATCATGCAAGCAAGTGATTAATTTAAATTCCAAATGTGATTAATCTGAATAAAGTGATCAAGTGACTGGATCACTGATTATCTCTCAAAACAGCTCGGGAATATCCATGAGATTGATACTATTTTGATCATATCTATTTACTCGCAAACGGAAGTCTTTTGGTGTCATAAATCACATATGCATCATAATAGCTTAAATATAGAGGCAATTTGTTTTTCCATTCTACTGGTACTTCAATTAAAAAAACAAGTGACATCTGCTGCTTCTTTGACTGCTCGTACTGAAAGAAGTTGGATGAGTTGCCTGCTGCGTTTACGATTTGTTTCCCATCACTTTTTCACATGAAGTCGGGGCCGGGGTGGGCCACTCCTTATGCATTGGTCGGTGAGCGCCACGACGTGTCTACATTCAAGAGTATCCGTTCTGGCCCCACTATGGACTGGACTCTCACAATATCAACTGTATCCCATCGGCATCCATTGCACCCGTCACCCTGGGGCGGCACATCTGCGGTCCTTTCCAAGGTTTGTTGTTGTTCCCATTGTCTT